>NW_004949143.1:40208-45693 GCF_000317375.1 Microtus ochrogaster
GACTGAAAATGATGTCAGTAGTATTACTTTATCATTTAGTAAGAAAGAATAATGACTTACATTTGTGATACCACTGTAAAGCAAATTTATATAAAAAACATCTCCTATATTATCTCATAGGTTAAGATACATTTGTAATGCTTATTTTATATTCATATAAATAGGCATTTTATGCTTTGAAAAATATTCTTTATTATTTATTATTTACTATCTCTAAGGTGCACTATGAGTCATTTCTTACTCAAAATTGCAAGCAATTCTATTTTCTCTCAGAATAAACTTTAAATTTCTTAAACCTTTAAACCCTTTCATACATAGGTACCTACAAAGTTCTCTTCCATTCTCGAAACCATCTATGTATTGTGACGCTCCCAAAGTTTTGGACAGTTTCTTTTTGGCTTGATGCCTTCTTCCAGTTCCTAACTGGCCTAGTAATATAATTTTTTACTATCTTCTTTCACCCTTCCCTGCTAATACCTATTCGATCCTAAAATTTTGTTTCAAGAGTTCTTCCGTCATAGAATAGTTCTTGATTGTGTCTGCAATCTTGCAGTTCTACACCCATCATATATATTAGCAGCAACCTGCCTTGACTTAGCAGAGAGCAGACACTCTGCTCAACTCCCTACAGACTTCCTTTTGGAAGATTGCCTGCGTGTGATGCCGGATGCCTTATAAAAAGCACCTTAAGTGCTTATCACTAGGGTTCTATCTGGAGGTGGTTAAACTTTTGTGAATTAAAGCCTCCGAGGAGGTTCTTATTTCATTAAAAACACTCACAAGAAAGACATTGTAAGATGCTGTTCTTTCCTCTCTTTCTGTGTACTTCACTACTGAAGAAATGAGTGGTTAGCTCAGCCAAAAACTCACCATAATTGGCCATTCCTGGAGGCCGCCAGACAGCAAACCACTAAAACTCGAACTAGAATCTCCAGAATCATGAGGGAACAAAATATGATAAAACAAACCCTTTTCACTCTATAGGATAATTATCCCAGATGTTTTGTTCAAGTAATGACCGATACAATGAGTCTTTCATATTTTGATCACATTTTTATGTCAGTAACTTGGGAGAGGTCACAAGAATTTTAGTTGAAAAAGATAAACCAATAATATTACTACCTGAAATGGTATTTTTATAACATTGTGTTATATATCTCTGTCTTCTGTGAAACATGTTTAGTATGTCAAATAACGATCTTGGGATTTAATGCTATAAAATGACTATACATATCTTTTACAATCTGGCTTTTTGTGATGGTTCATTGTTATGGTGTCCCTACCCCTTTGACTGTTGCTTTGAACTGAGGTTTAAATAAAGCCTGCTTCCAAAAAAAAAAAAAAAGAATGGTCAAGATCAAAAACACTGATGACAACTTATGCTAGAGAGGTTGTGGGGTAAAGGGAACACTTCTGCATTGCTGATGGGAATGCAAGCTGGTACAACCTCTTTGGATGTCAGTGTGGCAATTTCTCAGAAAATTAGGAAAGAACCTTCTTCAAGACCCAGTAATACCACTTTTGGGTATATATCCCAAGGATGCTCAATCGTGCCACAAGGACATGTGCTCAACTGTGTTCACAGCAGCTTTGTTTGTCATAGCCAGAACCTGGAAACAACCTAAATGCCCCTTGATCGAAGAACAGATGAGGAAAATATGGTACATTTACACAATGGAGTACTACACAGCAGAAAAAAATAACGACATCTTAAATTTTGCAGGAAAATGAATGGAGCTAGAAAACATTTTGAGTGAGGTAACCCAGACACAGAAAGACAATTATCACATGTACTCACTCATAGATGGTTTTTAAACATAAGGCAAAGAAAGCCAGCCTACAAACCACAATCTCAGAGAACTTAGAAAACAATGCGGACACACAAGAGAGACTTACATAGATCTAATCTACATGGGAAGTAGAAAGTAGAAAAAGACAGATCTCCTGAGTAAATTGGGACCATGGGGACCTTGGGGGAGGATTGAAAGCGGAGAGGCAGGGAGGGGAGCAGAGAAAAATGTAGAGCTCAATAAAAATCAATAAAAAAGAAAAAGAAAAGAAAAATGAACACATGTAAAATCCTAGGTTTAACCCCCAGTACTGAGAAAAATATGTCTGAGAGCCCTCTAGCTCCCTATAATTGAACAGGCTGCTGCTGATGCTGAGCAACTCTGTGCCCTTAGAAGAATAATGCTGGACTAGGGAGATGACTCCGTGGGTAAAGCACTTGCCATGTAAGCATCAGGACCTGAATTTGGACCCTTAGGACCCATATAAATCTAGATGTGATAGCATGCACCTGTAATTTCCACACCCCTAAAGTGAGATGGGAGGAAGAGACGTGACTCCCTAGAAACTCATAGGCTAGCTACACTGGCATACACTAGCAGACGAGACCATTTCAAACTAGGTGGAAAGTGAGGCCCAACACCCAAACTGTCCTCTGATCTCCACAAGAATACCATGACCCTAAAGATATATGAACATGTAAAGATACAGGAACACCTACACATAGATACACCACACAACAAAGAAAGAGAGAATGCTTCCCTAATCCAGCATTTAAGGCCCATGGGATACAACTCTTGGTTTATGGGGGATTTCCCTCTGTATGCTGTGATTACCATTGATAAATAAAGGAACTGCTTTCAGCCTATAGCAGAGCTATAGGGGAACAGAGCTAGGCAGGGCTGGTGGGGGAACTAAGCTAAATGCTGGGAGAAAGGAGGTGGAGTTAGGAGAAGCCATAGAGCTGCTGGAGACAGATCTGCTGAAACTTTCCTGTAGGCCATGACCTCATGGTGATGCACAGATTAATGGAGATGGATTAAATCAAGATTAAGAGTCAGTCAATCAAAAGCTAGAGATAATGGACCAAGCAGTAATTTACATAATACAGTTTCTGTGTGATTCGGACCAAGCAGTAATTTACATAATACAGTTTCTGTGTGATTTGGACCAAGCAGTAATTTACATAATACAGTTTCTGTGTGATTATTTCGGGGCTAAGTGGCCTCCCTACAACTCTTGGTCATTCTGCTCACCTTCCAAGGATCCCCTAAGCACAGCAGCTTCCTGCCCCAACTCCAGCTTTGTCACACAGTATGGGATTCCTGCTTGAACCAGCTTAGAACTTACCTGACAGTACTTCTCCCTATGTGCCAGTCAGAGGTACAACACATGGCAGTTGCCTCCTCCTTGCTACTTTACAACTCAATTTCCTTCCCCCTCTAACTCCTAGTCATCTTCCCTCACAAAGCTTCTCTGGAGTTCTTGCCTACTTCAATTGCATTCTCCCTTGTGAATGGTCAGTGCTGTAACCACATGTATTCAAGAGTAGCCTAGGTCTTAGGTTCCCCATAATTTTGCTGTTCTTTATGTAAATGGTCTATCATTAAGCATATGACCTCAAACCAACTCTTCTGGTACTGTTCATAGAAGTCCACCAGTCAAGGTAAACAATATACTTTGTACTGACCAAGCAAACAAAAGCAACTATTAAAGAAAAAATGGATTTAATCTAAAAAATTAGAGTTTATATCAAAATTACATATGTACTTTGAGATAACTGTCTATGTTCATCTCTTTCTCTGAGTTTGCCTGTTCATTCTTTATCTCCTAACACTGAGATTCTATACCAGAGGGAAGGGAAGTGGCCTGTCTTAAGATATTAAAAATTCCATGTGTAAAGATCACTTTCACTTGGGAAGCTAGACTCACACCTGCAGAGTTTTTGTTTCGATCTTCATGATTAAGACTGTACTAAAATATCTTTATTATATGAGCTAGTCCTAAAATTCCTTTCCATGCTGAAGCCACAAATCCCAGTTTGGTCTGAGGTGAAGTCCCTAAAGCTTAGGGCAACACCTCAGTCTGTAAGTGTTAGATATCAAAGAAACCCTGACCAAATGAATGAGGTCCCTATTAACATATCAATGCAGAAGCTGCCTGGCTTTCCCAGTACCTGTGACAGAGTTCTCTCAGGCTTTTTTCAGAACTTCTCTCCCCATCCCCTACCCAGAACCTCTGTAGTTTGAGCTTTGCTTCAGAGACAGACAGACAGACAGACACAGACAGACACAGACACACAGACACACAGACACACACACACACGAGCTTCTCTTTTCTTAAAAAAATTCAGCCATTTTGGCTACATGCTTTTGGTTCTCTTGGCTCCTGGTTTCTCTCTTGGCCTCTTGATCTGCAGCTTCTCTCTTAGACCCCTTTTCTCCTCTCTCTCCTCTTCCTGTCTTGCTCCCCCAACCCCAACCCCTGCCGTCCCTCTGCTCTCATGGTTCAGTCTGGACCCTTCCAGATGCCTCTGACTGTTTTCTCCCTCATATCTACAGTAAAACCTTTTCCTCAAGCATACCTACCAAGGAGCTGTCATGTCATTTTCATTCACCTGGTGTTGAAACCACAGGAGTGACATATGAGTTCCTTTCCAAGGGACTCGGCCTCTCCAAACTAAGCTGCTGATCAGAGTCTCCTAAGGTATATACAGCTCGTTTGTTTCCACTGCCTTCTTCCACCCACCAAATCTGACTGCAAATGTGCCATCCTCCTTCCACCTCTTCTAACCATTCATGTCTACTTGTCTACTTAGTGTCTCTCTGGCTCCTTTCTGCAGCCTGCTACACTTATCATGTAACTCTTGGTCTCTCTGGCTCTTGGACCCTCCTGGGGTGCCTATCATCTGGGCATCTCTGGCTCACAGTCATGCTAAATAAAAATATAATTCACTTACAGGGACACACTTTATTTAGTCTCCTGTATGTGTTTTCAATGTTAAGTCTAAAGCAAGTAACTAAAAACAAGTTAAGTTTGCTTAAAAACAGGTATAATTTTTTTCCACATAAGACTAGCCTCAGGAAAAAAACAGATATAATTAATAGATAATGATCCTTAAACTCTTCAGAGATCTCCTGAATATGGCATTTAAAATGTTTCATGAAAAAAAAAAACTTCCTGTGATAATGTCAGGTCCTAGTGGCAATCCTAAAGTCTCCAAAGAAGATGATGTGGATGACCATGTGTGTAATGGATTATTAAAAATTGCTGCAGATCCCCAGTAGCTTGCTGCAGGATCCCAGGCGGTGGCAGGCAGTTCACAGGGGGTCCCGAGAGCAGCCAGTCCCAGGCAGGGAAGGTGCACAAGACCACATGGCAGGTTCTGAAGGTGGCTTGTCTTGGGCAGCGGATGAGAGACAGAGGCATGGCATGCAGAGTGAGGTTGGATATTTATTTAGTGGTTGTAGAAGGGAAGGGAGAAGGGGAGAAGAACAGAGAGGCAGAGAGAGAGACAGAGATAGAGAGAAAGAGGCTAAGGCTGCAAGCAGGAAGGGAGTGGGTGTGGCTTGTCTCTTAAAGAGACAGAACATTACAATGTTGCTGTGAGCATAGTTAAGCAAATGTCCTTGTGGTATGATTGAGCATCCTTTGGGCATATACCCAAAAGTGATATTGCTGGGTCTTGAGGTAGATT
>NW_004949143.1:45793-46472 GCF_000317375.1 Microtus ochrogaster
GGGGGTGGGCATGGCTTGTCTCTTAAAGAGACAGAACAATCATTACAACGTGGAGCTATGTTTCCTCACTGCTAATGTTTTGGGGACTCAAGCTGAGAGAAATCCATCTTGCAGTGTTGGTGAGTTTCCCTGTCTGTTGCTTGCTGACCTACCTTGTTAAGCAGGGCTTTCATGTTACCTTAGGTTCCTTAGTTCTGTTTTTCTGGCCAGAGACCCACTTAGTGTTTGATAAGTGCCACTGGCACAAATAAATAAATAAATAAATAAATAAATAAATAAATAAATAAATAAATAAATAAAATGTCCCTGACATATCCATTCTCTGATTTTGGATTAGATGGAATAGTACATGGCTTTTTCAGGAGACAACTTAAGACCTGATCCCCCCTATATGTCCTTGGTCATCTTCTACCTCCAAGAAAGCAGCCCAAGACAAAATGGAGAACTACATCCCCAAAGCAGCACATTAGGAATAACTGTAATTATTCAGCCACAGATAAAGCTACACTTCTGAGTTCTAAAAGCAGGCATGTGCAGATGGTCCCTTAGGCACAAAGGGCCCTGTATAACCCATGTGCGAACATGCATGGTTACATCCATGTATGACTCAGCTAAAACCCTTGCGCATATGCCTGAATTGCCCATTTGCATCATCAGCGTATAATGTAGTCATGCGCCC
>NW_004949143.1:46922-64138 GCF_000317375.1 Microtus ochrogaster
GGTCCTTGGACTTCCCACAGGTCAGGGAACCCTGATTGCTCTTCGAGCTGATGAGGGAGGGGGACTTGATCGGGGGAGGGGGAGGGAAATGGAAGGTGGTGGCAGGGAGGAGGCAGAAATCTTTAATAAATAAATAAATTAATTAAAAAATAAAGCTAAAATTGACAAAAAAAGGGGGGCTGACTTCTATAACTGTTAAGCTCACAACAGATAAATTTAAAGTAACATTAAGGAAAACATTTTAATCAGTAAATGCATCTCCTCTCCCTCAGCTATTTAGTTAAAAGAGAAAAAGATATTATGTCTATATGACAAAATTCATCTTCTGATATTTTTCTATTACTAAGCCTTTCTCATATCTTAAAGAGACAGGGATATAAACATTGTACCTTCTTTTTGCAACTACGTACACCACTCATAAAGGCTACTTTTACTAAAATGTGGTTATGGATAGAACCACTTTTCTGATTCACAAGGAGAAATTCATATCTGGTTCAAGGAACTTACACAAAACCTGTGCTGCTAAGGAATGTAGTGATATTTTATTTGTAATTTAATAAATAAAGCCTGGCTGAAAATCAGAGAGTAAAACAGCCACACTGGTCAGTCTTACAGACTAGGTAGTGGTAACACATACCTTTACTCCCAGTAGACACAGTAGTTGCCATAGAAACTGGGTGGTAGTGGTGCACACCTCTAATCCCAGAACTAGGGAATATTATAAGACGGGAGGAGGCAGCTCTCAGACACAGTCTCATTCTGAGATTCCTAAAGGCAGGATCACCATTTCAAATTGAGGTAGAGGTAAAAGCCAGTAGCTGGCTGCTTTGCTTTTCTGACCTTCAGGCAAACTTTATTTATTAAAATACAGATGAAATATCACTAGAAAGGAAGCCATAGGCCCAGTGGTTAAACAACTGCCATTGCCTTAGTAAATGAGTGTGATGTCCTGGCTCAGATGCTATCTATGCAGGCTGCTGAGGGAGAATTGTCACCAACAGTCGTACCTGGATGACAATCCTGCATGCTTACTATTGATACATGAGATATGTGCACTGCTATAACCAAGAACATTCCAATTGGATTTAAGGCCAGCCTCACGGAAGGTAATTCACAGTTCATACTGTAAGCCTTGTCAAAGGCACTGGCTGGGGAGTGCATAGGTCCTAGTGTGGAAAGTACTGCTTTTGTTTTGTTAAACAGACATTGTTCATAGCCACAGATTATTGCTGCTGTTAATTTCATCAGGGAAGTGTCTCTTCTCAGTGAGAGGTGGTTGCTGTAGATTTTTAACTGGTCTCAGTTCTGAGTGATACAACTGTTGCTTAGCCCTAGTTGGGAGAAAATAATCATGTATCTGTATCACCCCCTTCCAAGACCCAAGGAACATCACAGAAGAGGGAATGGAAAAATGTAGGAATCAGAGGGAGGGATAAACCCCTGTGGAACTTTGTTCTCCTGGCAAGGAAGGCATGACTTGCATCTTAAAATCCTAGTGTCTGTGAGTGCCTATGTGAGATCTTCCCAAGATTGGGCCTGATAACACTCCCTTGTGGGACTCATGGGGCACTCAGGAAAGGGTCACTGGCACTTGAGGAATAATATATGAAGCACATGAGACTAGATGCCGTAGGCCTCACCTCACCCCAAGAATATATAAGCAGTTAATGGTTGCTATGGGGATGGTACTTTTCTTGGTCGTGTAACTTTGTCATGAGTTACCCATGTTCCTATAGGCACCTCTCACCTATGCTCCTGTAATTAACTCTGATTAAACTCACTGTTTCACCAAACTAGACTTGAATGTAATTATTTCTTTCATATATTTTTGGTGCTCTATATGGGGTGAAAAGGACATCTGTTTACATGTCCCCTAGGAGAATTTAATCCAATAACTCCTCATTCTTGCCATTCTATTCATGCCAGTTAGAATAAGCCATGTTTCGGTGTTGGGACCTTTGCACTACTGACCCTCTGTGAGAAACAGTCTCTGCCCCGAACACCTTTTTGCCTCCATTATGTTAGTAACCAGCTCAGTGCTCTGTTGAGCCTCTAAGATTGTTCAGAGCTATGCACGGAAATCCACACTCTCTCATCAGATCTGTGCTCTGAACACTATTCACACCTCTGTCTTACCTTAAAACAGTACTCATGGCAGCAGATGCCAAGATGTTCAAGGGTAATCTTTGGACAATCTCCGATCTCTCGGCTGCAGTAAGTACAGGCGCCTTCAGTTGGTCTAGGAGATAGAAACAAGAACCAGGCACTCAGACTCTGATAGGATGCAGCAGATCTAGCTTGGTGCAGGCAGACCTAGGTTCGCCAGTATTCCCAGCTTTCCATTGTATTATGTTGTATAACTGGTAGCCAAACTGTTGTATCACCTATGCCAAACTGGTTCTCAAACTTGGAACTATTCTCCTGAATCAGTACTAACAGCCCTCTTCTGCATACCTGGGACCATGGGGCACACCCTTTCTCCCAGTTACTATCAAGGCCACCCTATCTCTAGCCTCATTGTATACTCTGCTCAGAGCTCATCCTAAATTCTCTAGAAGATCCTGACTTCTGGATCAGTTGTATCCTCTTTTCTAAGGTTCCTTTTATTTCTGAGAATCATCTCCGATCCTCCCTTCTTTTCTTTTCTATCCCTAACAGGAACTGCTGAAAGAGGCTCTTTTCTCTGATCCTACAGGCTAAAATTAAGAGTTCTGTCTTCCAGAGTTGTAGACCTGATTCCAACAGGAGCCAGGGTGTCATTAGCACTGCCATGACTATTAATGGTTTGCCCTGTGTGGTGGTTTGAATAAATATGGCTCACATAGGCTCGCAGGGAGTGACACTATTAGGAAGTATGGCCTTGTAGGAGTAGATATGGCTTTATTGGAGGAAGTGTGTTACTGGAGGTAGGCTTTGAGATTTCAGATGCTAAAGTCAGGTCTGGTACCTCACTCCCTCTTCCTCCTGCCTAGAGATCTGGATGTAGAACTCATAGATCTTTATCTAGCACCATGTCTGCCTGCATGCTGCCACGTCCCACCATAATGATAATGGACCAAACCTCTAAACTGTAAGCCAGTCCTAATTAAATGGTTTCCTTTATAAGAGTTGCTGTGGCCGGGTGGTGGTGGTGGTGCATGCCTTTAATCCCAGCACTCGGGAGGCAGAGGCAGGCAGATCTCTGAGAGTTCGAGGCCTGCCTGGTCTACAAGAGCTAGTTCCAGGACAGGCATCAAAGCTACAGAGAAACCTTGTCTCGAAAAAAAAAAAGAGTTGCTGTGGTCTTGGTGTCTCTTCACAGCAATAAAATCCAACTAAGAAGTTGGTACCAGGGTTGGGGGTACTGCTGTGATAGACCTGACCATGTTTTGGTTCAGAGGAATTTGGACTTTGGTACTTTGGGTTAGGAAAGCAGTTGAATGCTTTAAGTATGGCACACTGGGCCACACTAGTAGGAACATGGAAAACAATGGTGCTGAGGGTGATTTTAACCAAGGGGACCAAACACAAGAGGTTTTAGAAGAGAAGAATATTAGTATGTGGCCTAGAGATGGTTCTTGTGATATTTTGGTGAAGAATGTAGCTGCTTTCTGCCCTAGTCCAAAATATCTGCCTGAGGCTAAAGTGAAAAATTATGTATTGACAGTTTTAGCAGAGGACATTTTAAAACAACCTGGCATTGACTATGTTGTGTTGCTATTAATGACCAGTTTTATGCAGATCTATAATGAAAATGCGCAAGCTAAGCAAGGAAATATACAAAATGTGCAGTTTATGGAGAAAACGAGCTCCATGAATTGTAAACAGACTAAAGAAAAGCCTGATGCTAAGTGGAATGAAGGGAGTAGTGACCTCAGAGGAAGACCCCACCCAACTAAGCTTCCAACTGTGAAAAGGAATTAAAGGAAAGTTTATGCCAGCACTTGGGAGGTAGAGGTTGGAGTATCTCTGAGTTGGAAGCCAGTCTGGTTTATAGAGCTGAGTTTCAGGATAGCCAAACTTAAGCAGTGAAGGAAACCATCAAAAACAGAAAGCCAGTGAAAATATATTTGAATGAGGGGGCCATGTTCCAGCCCCAGCAAGCAGCAGAACTTGGCAGCTTCTGCCACACCGTTCTGGTTTTAGAGTCAAGAACAGAAGAAAGGGGCTATGGAATCACCCTCTGAAACTAAGGAAAGCTTCTGAGGCCAGGCATGTGTCAGGGGTGTCCCTGCATGGAGGTCCAGAGAGGCCATTGCGTGAAGCTGGGAAGGTGAAGCCTGGATTGCCTTGAAGACCCCAAGATGTTGAAGATGCCAGAGCCATGGGATACTTGCCCAAAACTGCTAACAGGGAGTGGAACCACCCCAAGAGAGAGAAGTGTGTCATAGTCAACAAAGCTGAAAGGAGTTGGAGATCTGAAGAACATTTTGACATCAGACATGCAGAGGCAGAGTTTGGAGTTTGCCCTGATGGTTTTTGGTCTTGCTTTGGTCCAGTATTTCCTCACTATGCTCTCTTTCCTATGTTTTGGAATGGTTATATATATTCTATGCCATTATATGTTGGAAGTATGTGATCTGCTTTTTTATTTTGATTTTATAGGGGGTTACAATTAAGAGATTGGTTCATTGTAGGTGCTTCCTTGAAAGAGAATGGTTTAGTTCCTGTGAGGATGTAATAAAGAAGCCTGGCTTTCCTTTTCTCCAATGTGCTTCTCCTGTGTGTCTTCTAGTCTATGTGATGCCATCTGCTATGAGATCTAGAACCACAGCCAAATAGATAGTAGGTCCATGCTCTTGAATTTCAAAGACTGTGAACTAAATAAACCTGGATTCTATTTACTTGACCCCTAGTACCCTGCCCTTCATAAAGTGGGCATTTAGGTATTTTCTTTGTATGTTTGTTTTTGAGAACGGGTCTCACTGTGTAGTCAGTCCTAGGTGCCCTGAAACTTGCTGTATAGACCAAGCAGGGCTCAACTTCACAGAGATTCCCCTGCCTTTGCCTCCTGAATGCCAGTAGTAAAGGCGTTCTCCCATGTCCAGCCTTGGGTATTTTGTTAAGCAGCATGTAATAGACTATGAAGTCATGTAATGAGTGACTTATCAAGTGATTGGTGATTGCTCAGGATTCAGTTATCTGGATTTTTCTTCAAATATGATGGAGGGGACATCTGTAAGCTTACCTCTTTACAAGTCTCTGTACCTGTTTGTAGGGGTGAAGGGGAGTACACTGGTAGGGTCTGCTTCATGCCACTTTCTCCCCAGTCTAACTGTGACTTCTGAGTGTAATCCACAGTAAGACAGATCTCATAATAAGTGAGAATATTTGCCAGAGGTGAAATATTCATAACCTGTTAGGTGTCAAGCCCCAGGATTCATTTTTGGCTTTGCCAGTAACTCCGTGTAACTGTCCCCCATAACTTGAATAGATTCACTCTCTAATGTAGACTTTTTTCTTTCCTATTCCAAGAATTTAAAAATAGCCCTTATTTGTCCTATGACTGCTGTTATCTGGTGTGCTATACTCCTAGTTCAGTTCCATGGCTTCAGGCCACTGTGTACCCAAGAAGACCTTGTGTCTTCTTGAAGACACAACTTTGTTTTCCCTACACAACAATGTCTTGTGTAGTTGTGTTTTCTTTTGGTAGCTGTCAGATGTGCAATTGAATCAAATGAATCATTGGGTTCTATTCTGAAGAGTCTATCCTGCTGTCAAGAGCCTCCTTGGGCTTTCTTTCAGACACTGAAATTTCCTTCCTTGGCAGCCTTTTGTGTCTACGTTTCATCTGGGTTACAGGCTTCATTTGATGCAGATGTGACGTCCTGACTAGGGTAGGACCACCTTATGCTGTGTCCCACTGTGTGATCTGCAAAGAGACCACAAGTTTCAAAGTAGCAGAGAAAAGACCCATGTGAAGCTCTTCCTCAGTGCTCTCTCATCTAGGGAACTGGAAGACCTCTGTCGAGAAAGCAGACATACCTCTCGGAGGGTGGAGTTACTTCATGTGGGGGTTTCTTCTCCGGGTTCAGTGAGTCCTCAATGCTGCTGCTACTGCAGGGAGAGTAACGGAGAAGAGAGCACAATATGAGCCAGTGGGACCCTCAGGTCCTTCGACCAGCAGGAAAAAATGATGAATTTCACTTCTTGTACATAGGTGTGGGTTTTATATGGGAACTTCCAGGAGCCCAGACTCTGAGGAAATCAGAAACTAAATGTGCTGGCTAGTTTTATGTCAAGGTGACACAAGGTAGAATCATTTCAGAAATAGGAACCTCAGTTGAGAAAATGCACCCATAAGATCAGGCTGTAGGAACGTCTGGAGGGCATTTTCTCAGTTGGTGATTGACATGGGAGGGCTCAGCCCTTTGTGGGTGGTGCCATCCTGGGCTGGTGGTCTTGGAGAAAGCAGACTGAGCAAGCAAGTCATGGGCAGTAAGCCAGTAAGCAGCACCCTCCATGGCCTCTGCATCAGCTCCTGCCTCCAGGTCCCTGCCCTGCTTGAGTCCCTGTCCTGCTTCCTTCAGTGGTGGACTATGATGTGGAAGTGTAAGATAAATACTTTTCTCCTCAAGTTGCTTTGGTCTTGGTGCTTGGTCCCTACAATAACTCTGATAAGGGCAGAAACTGGTACCAGGATAGTGGGTGTTGACCATGTTTTGGGGAGGACTGTGGAACCCCGGATTAGAAAAGCCACTGAGTGTCCAAAGCTTGGGCCATTCTGTGGGAGCGTGGACAATAAGAACGCTGAGAAGGGTGCGGATAATGGAGGCCTGGCCTGGGAAGTTCCCGAGGGAAGTTTGAGAGCGCGTCCTTAATGACTCCTCTAAGGGCTTTTGCATATTCTGAGTTGAGAATCTGTGGTTCTAGTTAGCTGGGCTGAAATATCAGTGGTGATTAGTAAGGAACCAGAAGTACTGAACTGAAACTTTTGTTTTGCTGAGGTACTTGATGCTGACCAGCTGCGGCTGAAGAAATCAGCTCCAAAAAGAGAGCTACATCACTGAGGTGAAGTCTGGTGGGAAGTGTTTCTTCTGAGTCAGCACGCAGAAGCTGTGTTCCAGAAGAGGCCAAGGCTGTAACTCATGCTGGCAGCTGAACTTGGTAGTATAAGAGTCACCCAGGTGCAGTGGTAGGTCATGGAGAACAGCTAAGGCCTGGCACTGTGAGGCAGGGCTGCAGGCCCTGAAGAGAGCCTGGAGAGGCTGTTGGTGAAAGTGCAGCCCAGTTGCAACTAGAGACCCTGGTACTTTTGGAGATTCCAGTACCATGAAATGAGCACCAAGGACAGCAGCGGCTGTAGTGTGGAGCCAGCTAGAGCCTTGAGGAGACAAGCCCTGTGTGCTGCAGAGGGTAGCGCTGGAGAAGCGGCCCAAGCACGTTGGAGGACCCCAGAAGATGGTGAGTGGATCCAGATACTGGATACTGAGTTGTTAACAGTTGGAGTTTGGGTTTGCTTTGATTTGATTGTGACTGTGCCCTGGTTCTTCCCTCTTGAAGTAATATATACATTTATTTATTTTATAGGCACCCAAGATTGAGACATTGGATTTTTTTAAAGTTTCAGTTTTAGAAGAGACTGGGTGTTTAAAAAGACTGAATTTTTAAAGACTGGGACTTTTAAATTCTAGGATGTTTTTAATATAATGTAGATATTAACATGTGATCCAGAGGATGGATAAGAAAGGAAAGGTTACGGCTTACTAGGGGTAGGCTTGTGTATCAGGTTGACAAGGGATCAACCATGCTGGTTAGAGAGGTAGGTGGGTGGTGTTGTACTGAAAAGAGGAAGTACCTTCCTGCATGGCATCAGATCAGAAAGCAAGCAGACAAGGGGATCATGAAAGAACATGGAGGCTAACAATGATTTTCTGTCACCTAACTACACAGAAAACCTGCAAACCCTAAATCATGCATTAGGAGGCATCTGCAGTACGCCTTCATTCACTGGATTACCCGGTAGCTACTCTCCACTGAGTCCTGAATGAAGGAATGGGATGCAGGAATGAAGGCAGCACTGGGCCTGGTACAGGCTATGACAAAGCAGCTGACACTGTTCTTACCTGCCATAGTGTGAAAACACTGGCTTTCCAGAAGCCACTTCAGTAGCATCCATGTACTCCTTCACGAAGAGAATCCCTTTGCTGTAGAAGGAGCATATCAGAATAGGATGTGTACTCAAAGATTTCAGGGGACTGGGCCTGGCCCAAAGAAGAGGGTCAGTGCCCCTGACCAGTTTTATGGAAATGCAGAAGCTCACGAGAAGGGTAGAGGGGCTAGTGGGCTCCACAAGCCAGGCTGCAAGGGTAGCAGCAGACAGAGATGCAGGCTGTTGATGCCATTGGACACGTGGCCTCAAATCTTAGGCTCTGGGTTCATTTTGTGTATGGTTTGAGAGATGTAAAAGATGGCTCCCTGAACCAATGGTAGCACACCCTCTTCCATGGAAGCTCGAGCCCCCAGCCCTCTCCCAGACTTGGGTGTTGCCGGCCCTCTGCTTTCCTCTACCTCTTCTGTGGCTGAGTCTCCTTTCACATTCCACCCACAATCAGAATGTTGTCAGTGGCTGAGCGACAGATGGCTGGTTCTTTCCACTCAGCACCTTACCTGCAGCATTGACCCGCTACTTCGTATTTCCTTATCAATCATGTTCTGGGGACCTACAAGTCACCTCACTCTCTGCTTTTGGGAAGCCTTCCAAGCTTTGGAAACTAGTTCTGCTTTATCATGGTTCAGTGTAGTCCCAATGTTGACCTGCAATTCCATGCTCCTAACCCCTGGCCTGATATCAGCATATACCTCTTATTCAGCAGGGTACCTAGACTGGCATCCCTTCTTGTAGACTAAGAGGTGAAAGAGTGGGAGAGAGAGAGAGAGACAGACAGACAGACAGACAGACAGACCTGGCCTCCCTGGCTTTCATGGGTCTTCCCAGGCATGTCCCTCAGGGATGCTAGCAAGGCCCTGCAGATGGCAAAGCCTTGCCACCAGCTGCATCTCCTAGTGTCCTATAAGTAGCTTCTTGTTGAGATGTGGAGAAGGAAAGCATGCTACAGGACCATGTCCAATCCCACCAGTATGCTTGGGAAGTATAAGGTTTATACTTGCGCAACTAAGAACTGTACTATATCTGCCCGTTTGCTACTGGGATGCCAGGAGTTGAAGGAAACCTTATAGAGAAAGCAACACAGAACAAAAGTGACATCCTTTACTTGCAAGGAGGTTATGAGGAACCTCCATGAGTAAGAACATCACAGCTTAGTTGCCCTTCTTACGTAGTTGAGCTGCAGTCCAGCTCACTTGAGGCAGTTGGCATACGCAGCTCTTCAGAAGCAGCAGCAACATTAACAGTGACGGCGAAGCTTGAAGGGCTCTGCAGCCTGGTAGAAATGGAGAAAAGAGTGAGCTTGGCTCTACTTTCTGAGTTAAACAGTGCTTTATGGACTAACCTCAAGTTTGCTACTTCAAGGCCTTTGAAAGCATGCCAGTGTTTGGGTAACAGTAGCTGCTCTTGAATGTTCCTCAGAGATTAGTGAGTGGAGCCTCTCTCTATGCAGACGAGAAAACCCAGGTAGGATGGGGAGAGACACTGCCTAAATCAAAATGATTCAGGGTGAAACGTCTTTCAATCTCTACTGTGACTTCTGGACTACAGCCTAGAACCTTGGCATCAGTAACGTATCCATCAGGCAGCCAGGAGGGAGCAGCCAGGGCAAACAGTATAGTGTGCTAGTTCAGAAACCAGAAAAGACAGTTTTTCTGTAGGATTAACTCCCTCGCCCCACATCAAACTCCCTGGAGAACTGCAGGCCATGGGAAGAGAGTTGGACTCATGCATTAATGGGAAGGTAGGTAAGATGCACCTCATTCTGCAAGACACCAGTCACCTTGGCTGCAGCACATGGCCCTGGGCCTGGATGTCAGCACCTAAGTAGCTCTCGAGGCCTTTCTTTGGCCAGCCTTTACTGACTCAGCATGCATAGCACAGTGATTAACAGTGCAGGCTCTAGACTCTTGCCGCTGTGCATTCGAATTCATGTTAGGACCCTTCATACCGAAACAGTAAGATCCAGGAGTTATGAGAGACCCTGTCTCAAAAAATAAAGTAGAGAGGCTGGGAAGAATAAAATGTGATGACTGAATACGCAAAAAATCTAGGCAATGTGGCAGTCACCTATGACCCCAACAGGGGGCCTTGGAAATAGGGGATCCCTGGGGCAAGGTGGCTAGCTATACTAACAGGAATTGGCAAGCTCCAGGTACAGCAAGAGACCCTGTCTCAAGAAAAAAAAAATTATCAAAGATAACTGATGCCAATTTAGACCCACATACATGCATTTGCACCCACCTTGTATGTGCACATGCAAACACATGCACACACCACACACACCCACACCACACACATACCCATGCAAAACATTAATAAACACACCTGGGCTCATCCTCTGGCCTCCACATACTCATAGATGGGTAAGCATGTCTGCATACACTTAACATACATGCACACACAGACACACACACGCACGCACACACACATACAAAGGATGCCAGCAGTAAAGAGACAAAAAAAAGGAATAAAGGAGACTTCCCAGTATCTGCAATGTAAACAGCAAGAGGTCTCCAAAGTTCTTCATCCTTTCCAATGACTCCTCTCCCTAACCTACAAGGCCTGCCTCTGGTCACCTTCCTCTATTCCCATCAGCCACAGGGCCCTTCTTTCAGGCCCTCTTTCCTCTTCTCTCCCAGCTGCTACCGGCCTTCCCTGTTAACAACACTTTGCCTGACCCTCTCGGCCCTAGCACAGGTTTTTTCCTAGGCTGATAACAAACAGAAAAACAGTATGCACATCTTGGCGATTAACAGTGCAGGCTCTGGCATCTGATTTGTATCCTAATTCCTGTTAAGACTCTTGGAACTGAGAGACCCGGGAAGCAAAGGTGAGAACAAGACAGTGGGTCAGAATCAAGTCGGAGGGCAGAATAGCCAGGACAGCCAGGAAAAATAGAGAAAAGTCATACTAGACTTCGGAAAATAAAGAGGTTTTTTTTGTTTGTTTTTTGTTTTCCAATGAGAAAAGATATGTATAAGCACCCTTGGTGTAGCCAGGCCCTGCTTATCTGAGGCCAGGCATCAGAAAGCTCCCACTCTGACCATCTTGGTGGGGGGGGCAGCCTTTAATTACGGCAATACGTTTCAACCACAACCCCATGAATGCTTAACTCCCCCAAGCCCACATTTTCAGGCTTCAGTGGCTGCTGAACTGCAGCCCTGTTCTGACATATGATGCGATGATTCTTCCTCGCTCACTCCGCTTCCTGCTGCTCTCTAGCCCCTCAGGCCTGTGCCGAGGGGGCGGGTGGCCAGTGCAGGCTCTTACTTGGTATTATCCAGTTTCATTTGCTGCTCGAGTCCGCTGGGGCTGCTCTGTGGCTCTGGAGTGCTTGCATCTTCAAGTTCTTGACTAGACACAGCTTGGTCCCCTTGGCCACCTTGTAGGACCTCAGGTGTCTCCTGCCAGGCCTCACATATCTTGGGGGTCACATTTTCACAGGCCGCCGGAGTGCTAAGAAAGTGTATATTATGTATATGTTATGTATACATATGTGTGTGTGTGTGTGTGTGTGTGTGTGTGTGTATTATGCTAAGAGGGGCAGAAGCCTGACCTTGCTGGGTCTCTGGGGTCTGGCTATCACTTCCCAAGGGCATTGGGTAACCCATCTCAAGAGCCAAGCGACACCTAACTCTCAGAAAGCAGGCAGTATCAAAGTGGCAATCAGAGGAAAAGGTTTGGTTTCCATGGCTTCAGTCTTTACTAATTCTTCCATTTATCCAAACATTTACTTCTTGGTACCACATCCAAATCATCTTCATTTCCCCAGGCCCTCCAGTATTTTCCTTCAAATTTCTGGCCTAAATGGCTTCGTGTCTCTCTGATTTTTACTGTTGATGGTTAATCTTGACTGCCACTTGATGGGTTTAAAGTCATCTAGCAGGCATTCCTCTGGGCACATATATGGGGGGGTTCCTAGAGACATTGACTCAAGGAAGGAAGGTTCTCCTTGAATCGGGGTGGCAGCATGAGTTGGGACGCTGAACTGAATAAAACAGTCAAAAGGAGGTGCAGAGCTGAGCGGCTGTAGGAGAGACTCAGCATATGTTTCTTGCTCAATATTGTTTGTTATATTTATTATTTGTTACTATTGTATATAGTTGTATTTGGTTTGGCTCTATCTTATTTAGACAAAAAGGGGAGATGTAGGAGAGACTCAGCCAATCACATTACTTGTAGGGCGGGGTCCCCCGAGGATATTTTTTACTTATAAAGATTGCAGGCATGCTCCCTGCTGCCCCTTCTGCTTTCCTGTTCTCCGCGGGAACCTCTGGTTCTGTAAGTCTATTTCCCAATTAAAGCTCTATATATTTATTACAATTTCTGTCTGCATTCATTTACGCCGGTACAAGCGGTCTTCAGCTTGGCTTCCTGATTGCTCTCGCAGTGTGAGCTGCTGTCCCTTGCTCTGATGCCTTCTGACCATACCGGACTGTTTCCCTCAAGCTGGGGGTCCAAATCAATTCTCCTGTTGAGAAACTGCTCCTTGCAGGTGGCCACCGCAAGGAAAAAAGCAATTAATGGAACGTTTTTCCCATTTCATGTCCTTGCTTAGGACTTTAGAAGAGAGGACACACGATTAGTGCCTCTGTTTTCTCATTTCGGGTTAAAAAGAAAATAGAAATGGAGAGAAACACCTACCGATGAAGGTTGGGAGCCTACAAGTTTGGAACCAAAGGGCAGGCTCCCTTTATATCCCTGAACCACATGGATTTTCCCATCAAGCTGATAGCGACAGCTATCCAGACAACTGGGGATTTTGTGGAAAAACAACAGACCTGTTCTCGAACACTCCCTTCACGTGTAATATAAGCTAACAAACCTCGACACTCTAGACAGAGGTCACATCTTTACTCCAGCCTACTGGGCTGACACCTGGACCCCTACAGGCACTTCAAAGTCGGCAAGACCAATGACCTGAACATCGCATCTGCACAGCAACTCCTCAAGCTTCCGCATCCTCAGCTAGTTCCTTTCTGCATCCACCCTGTCACTGCAAACAGAAATCTGGGCACTGCCTTTCTAGCGCCATTGCTTTTAATTAAAGTCAGCATCACCTGTAGCATCGCAGCTCACCTGCAGCCTGAGCCACAACCTCCGCATGAGTCTCTTGCCTTGTGCGCTGCGCATCTCCCTGACCTGACACCCCATGCAACTTATCTCCTACATGAAACCAAGTTGGTTGGCCCTCTGGCTCCTCGGGAGCAAGTGATTGCCTAGCCCCTCCCAATGCTTCTTGGCAGGCCACCAATTAGTTTTCATTCCTTGTAGTCTCCCCTACCCTTTGCCTCTGGTTTCCTCAACCTGGAATGCCTTCTCCAGCATGTCTATTGGGGGAAATTCTCCTTAGCCTTCAAACCCAGCTCCAACCTCAAGCTTCCTGGAAAGAAATGCCCATCCATCACCAAAGGAAAGGACAACAGGACCAATCACCTTCTCCTGCATCTGTAGGTTGCGCTTTTTAAAGCTTACTTTAAAAATTTCTGTTGTTTCTTCATTGTACCTGGTACTGTGTCACAGAAGGACAATTTTTTTAAAAAAAATTTAAATTTAAAATATAAAGCATTTTGTATACTGAGCACATTTCGCCGGTTTCCTTTCTATTTCATGCCACTGATTTTATGTACCTTTTCTTTCTTTTTTTTAAAAAAAACAATCTAGGAACCATAAAAGAGAGAAAACATGATTATTTATCTTTCTGGGACTGGCTTAGTATGATGACCTCCAGTTACACCCCTTTTCCTGCAAGTGATGTAACTTTTTTATGGCTAAAAAGAATTCCACTGTGAACATGCAGCGCATGTCCTTTATCCACTTCTCTGGAGCTGGAGACAGAGGCTGCCTCAATCCCTTGACTGTTCTGAATAGTAGGCTTCAGGTTTTATCGCACTGAAGGAAGAAGCCACATGATTTGACAGTTAGGTACGATGTTGTTTAAGCAACTGTACCTTCTCCTGTCTCCCTGGTTCCTAGAGTCTTGACTCTTCTCAGTATCTCTGTTTCTCTGAGGAATCCTTTGCTTTGCTCCTCATGACTGCCTAACACTTTTGTTTGCACCCTAGAAATCACCAAGCAGCACAAGGACTCTGCATGTAATGGTCTGTGTGCGTGCCCAGAGATGTGTGGGCTGGCAGGCGAAGAGCATTCTCGAGAGCCTGGCCTTCATAGTCACCTCGACCCCAGTCCCAGTCTCCATCCGTCATGCGGACACAGACACCAACACCAACATTCTTCTTCACCCTTTCTCTCCCTGCCTCACAGTCTATGGAACTCATACTCTGTGTCATACTTTGACACCATCATTGTATAAATGAAAATAGTCTTCACCATCCCTAGGACCCCACACACAGACACTCTGGGAGACAGACTTCCCTCCTGCCTCATGCACTGGGAAATGGCCAGGCTTCTTGCAGTGATCACAGCCCATCCCAGCTTCCTAATCCCAGGAAGTTGTCAGTGCTGCCTGAGAAAAGAAGCCAGGCAGTGGCTGGGCCAGTGTGTCACACAATGGCCTGGACTGAGAGAAGCAGTTCCCTCCTACCGCGTGGCCATCACACACACCTTGGCCACAGGCATCAGAAGGCCAGGGTAAGATCTTACCTGCTGGTACGGGCCTCAGATGGGACGAGCTGACCGAGTGCACTGAAGTTGTCCCCCAGCTCCAGGGTGTTGGGATCTGCAGGCTGTTGAGGGGCCACAGCTGGGTCTCCCTGGCTGCCTTCTGTAGTACCATATGTCTCCTGACAGGCCTGGATGGTCATGGGAGCCATGTTCACCTCCCCATCAGCTGAGGGGCTGAGGAAGAAAAAGTATCATAGAGAGAGAGAGTCCCAGGGGACCGTTCCACCACACTCTACTGGCATCTCCCATGGCCATAGGATGGGATACTCTCATCTAAAGAGAGGAGCCAGGTACTGCTGCTCCCTTGTCACTAAAAGGGATTGCCCCATGTGTCACAAACACAGTAATGTTATCCCTGAAGCACCCGCGCTGCACACTCCATGGCAGGGGCCACAGGAAAGGCAGCAGATGCCCTTAGATGGTGTTCCCCTCCTCCCACCCTCCCTTGTCTTCAAGCACTGAGACTGGGACCGTGGTATCCCAGCATTCCCTCCTGAGTCCCTCCTAATTCTACCCTCCCACAAGAGAAGAACATGACCACTATCCCTGGAACGCATCTGTGCACATCAAGCCCATAGCAGGCAGGGCTCTAAGCTGCTGTATCAAAAAGAATGAGTGGTAGCCATGATTTTCAGCCTCAGGTGAGGAGAAGCTAAAACCCCTCTGCAGCGAAAAGAAAGCAACTGTCACGTCCAGCTCTATCGGGGAAAAGCAGTAGTAGAAACAGAGGTTGTCCTGGCCAAATGAGCCAACAGAACAAAGACTCTCCAACACTAAGCCACTGCAACTTCAGGAGCTGTAAACTTTATAGGTCATGAAAAAGAGTGAGCAGACAGACATGCCCAGGAGGCCCTTCTGTGCAATGTAGCATCCGGGAGGGGGTGTCTTAGTTTCCTGCTGAGCTGCTAGCAAGTCCTGTGGGCCGAGAGAAAATAGCAGCAAAGGAGGCCTTTGAAGGCCTCTGAAGCCTGCAGAATCTGGTGGCTTAAGACAGCCACTGCCAACTCTTGACCTAGCTACACTCTGCCTGGAAGACAACGTCACTCTCTATATACGCCTGCATCCATAGTGTAACTCACTGCTTGGCAACACTTGCTAGCAGTGAGACCCTCTCATGTAGGATGCAAACTATAAACAACTCGGGCTAGAAGGAAAAAGGCAAAGCAGTGTGTTATTAAATGACTGAATAAGTGGATAAAATAAACTGGCAGTGGGAAAGCGAGGTGAGCTCTCTGGAGTCTCATCGGATAGTTTCTCTACAACTACTTCATTTAGCTTGACGGTTTTATAAAATGAGTATTTGATAGTATTTTGTGACCCCCCAAATGTCCTGTGTGCTTTACATATGTAAACCCATTTATTCTCTTTAAAGTCTATATAGTAGGAGCTATTTCCGTTATTGTTCCTGTACGAGCTGAGCAGCACGCCCAAGCTCCCAGAGAGTTAAATCAAAGCTTCAGAATCCAAGCTCTCAGCCCTCTATGCACAATCAAACGAACACTGGGCAAAATCCCTCTAGCTTCTGACAGTTAAATTAACTCTATGACCTGGGCAAAGTTTTGCCCCGTGGCTGGTCCTGACCTCATGCTCCTCAATTAGTTTGTTTATCAAATGTACAGAGAACTGTGAAATTACACAGTAGAGTCCCTGTCCAGGAGAGAGAGGTCAGTCATGAATGACCTTGAGGTCCAGCCAGTACTGTAGTAACCCCTGCAAACAGCCCAGGTGAGGCCATTCACAAATTGGCCACTGTAGCCAACCGCACTCCCCCCCCCCCCCCCCACGCAGAGATCTGGGGGGGGGGGGATGGGATGGGCAATCAGGATCATTTGTGATCCTCCGGCGCTATCTTGTGGCTGGCGCAGGAACTGCCGCAGGAGAAATCTTGTTGACGCTAGTCTCCGGAGCAGCCATTTCGCCTTTCCTGCTGTCTCATACCCCAGCTAGCTCGCGGCTGCAGGAAATGGCTGCGCGAGTAGGCATATTCACACCCAAGCTCTTGCCTAGACACCCACGCCCAGAGCATCATGCGCATGCTCATAACCGCAGGCAGAGCACCAAATTGTAGACCTGCGCAGTTGAAGTATGCGGCAGTCTAATTAGAATAGGTACAGGCGCACGAGTTCTGTACCCGCGGTGCGTGTTCGCGGCAGTCTGATTGTACCTGTGGTTCACATTGACATTTTCAGTGTGTGTCCCCGAAGAGATGGTAATAGAGGAAGGCTTGTCAACCTTAATACAATGAACATTGTAGACTGGATAAAGCTAGTGTGTGTTTTGAAAAGAATCAGGCAACATTTTCACTTGTTTAGCAGCGCCCAGATTCCTATCCTTTAGAACCCACTCTTGGCTGTGACATCCAAAAATAACTTGGCTTATTATGAGACCACACAGGAAGGTAGGGGGTAGGCAGAGCAAACCTCTGATTAAGAATTGCTCTCCTAGTAATTAAAGGCATGGTGGCACACACCTTTAATCCCAGCACTCGGGAGGCAGAGGCAGG
>NW_004949143.1:64463-71677 GCF_000317375.1 Microtus ochrogaster
AGCCTGGTCTACCAAGGGAGTTCCAGGACAGGCTCCAAAGCTACAGAGAAACCCTGTCTCGAAAAACCAAAAAAAAAAGAAAAAAAAAGAAAAATACTGGAGACATACACTCAGAAAATTAAACAAAAATCTCAGAGAGTGTTATTAACACTTTCCCAGGCAAGGGGCTGGAAGAGCAGGTAAGAGCACTGTCTGCTCTTCTTCAATTGCTAGCACCCATATGCAGCTCAAATCATCTGTCTCTGGGGACCCACTGCCTTCTTCTAACGTCCACTGATACTGCATGCAGGTGGTGTGCAAACATGCATGCAGGCAAAACGCTCATACACAAAAAAAAAAAAAATTAAACTTTTAAATGGAAAAACCCTAAGAGATTCTTAAGCACAGCCAGAGTTAGGAAACCCCACCATCAGGAGCTTTTGCATTGGTTCTTCAAACTGGTAAAGAGCAAAGGAATGTACAGCTTGGAACCAAACTCTACAATTGGTTTTGGATAAGTCACAGCCTTTCTGTTTGTTTCCCCATTTCCCCATCTCACAGTTATCAGAACAACTTACAGCACATAAAGACAACATACCGTGACTATCATCAGCTAATATTTTCAGTGAGTGCTAATTGTCAGTGCAGTCTAAGAGAAGCAACATTGTATAACAAGGCTTGTGACTTCAAGGGACATTGTCCACACCACTTTAGAGTAAAAAGACAACTGTAGTGTACTGTGAAAATCTAAACACCCATTCACCTTTAAGTCCATAAGCACAGTAGTCTCTTTGGATTAAAACCTGATTGGTAAAGTCTTGTTATTAAACGAAACAAGGCCCTGTTCTCATTAGTCACCAGCTACCCTATGCTTTGGAACATGCTAGGCACATTTCCGCCATAGTTCTGTAGCTTCAGCTGTCCCCTTCTTTCTAGGCTTGATTCTCTTTGTGCTCTGGAGCTACTGCCACCACCCCCACAATCCCTTTAACAAGCATCTCTAGTTTAGAACCATGGCTGTTATCTTCAGACACTGTTCTTCCAGAAGACATGGGGAGGGACCTGGGTTTCAAGCCTTTGCTCTTCAAACTAGGCATAAATCTGAAAGGTTAAATGGAAACAGAATAAAAGGCTGTGGCAGGAGAATGGATCATGGAGAAAGAGGCATCGAGATTAGCATAGAAAAGAAACCACTGTGAGAAGACGGGACCTCTCCACACATACATCGCAGGCTGCATGTAATAGGATGAGTGAGAAAAATTTCATGATTCAAATGTGTGGGCCTATGTAAATGACCCATAAAGGATCAAGATTCTCCTTGTCCAAGGCTTTTGGGCTTCAGAACATTTCTAGATCTGATCCACTTCCATTCTCTTTTCTCTATATGTGCACACACAGACATATATACACAGACGTGTGTGTGTGTGTGTGTGTGTGTGTGTGTATGCGTGTGTGTGTTTGCATGTGTACCTGCACATCTGGAGGTTAGAGGACCACCCCAGGTGTTACTCCTTAGTTACAGCATCAACTCCTTTGAGACAGGGTCTCTCACTGGCCTGGAGCCCACCAATTAGGCAAGACCAGCAAGACCCAGAGTCTCCTGTCTGCACTTCCCCAATGCTGGGATGCCAAGCGTTTTGTGTGAGTTCTGGAGGTGGAATATAGGTCTTAGTGCTTACACTATAAGCACCTCGCTAGCTGAGCAATCCCCTCAGCTCCCCACTTCTCTTCTCAGGAATGATCTTCTCTTTCTTAATAAACTGTATCTACTTCTACTTCTATCTCCCTGGTTCTATTCTCATTGCTCGAGAGGCTATCGGTTTCCACTCTCCACTAAGCTATCCCAAAGACCCCTCCTCTGTCGCACTGATTTGTTAGTCAGTGAGAGCTCATTGAAAGCAGGAGCACATCTTCAATGTCTGTGGCCCAAGTGCCACACCAACAACGGAAGGAAAGTGACCTCGCTGGACTAGAGAGTGCTTCATTGCAAGCAATGATAGGTAACGGAAGGCTTCCTGGCACCGAAAGGCCAAAAAGTTCCAACTGGATCTTTTGTCTCTTCATATATTTCAGGCCAGCTCACAGACATAGCTGGCTTCATCTTCCTAGCCAAAGCCTGATAGCTACCCAAGCCACTGGGTTTCTAGCACTGTCTGCTAATGCCCTTGGAGTCTGCTGCACTGTTGCTCTTCTTGTCATTCAGAAAAGAAATTATCATGGTGCCAGACCTGAGGGAAGAAAGCACAAAAGTCTGCTAAGGCTCAGAATGAGGAGACTGGGCCCAGGTGCCTTCTCAGGGGAAAGGGAAGGACTGAGTTTGTCAGTAAAGACTGTCCTGTCTTTGATTCCGCCAGTCACTGCCATTCCTAGTGTTGCCTGTCTCTCCCTGAGATTTCTTTCCCACAATCCAGCTGGTTGGGGCAGACTACACTCTATACAGGAGGGGTTCACCGAGAGTGGCTGTGCAGCCCCCTTTTCCACAAATCTCCACCACTACCCCAAATGGGTGCATGTAGGTTGGTACTGAAATTTCTGGGCCAACAAACTCATCACATGTCCCTCTTATAGTGCTTTCAATGTCAGGGACGCAGTTCTGGGTCAGCCCCCTAGCAGGCTTTTGGTCCAGCTATGACTATTTGATGGGGCAAAGGTCTGAAGATAAGGGGATCCTTGGCCACTGGAACTGAAAAAGCTGGGAGGGCTCTGTGTGACAGCAGGGTCAGTTCCTGAGGTGCTGGCTGCACAGTCATTCGGACCTAGAAAAGGAGTGAAGCCAGCAGCTGAGTTCAGCCTGTGGAAGGGGAGCAAAGCTAGTCTGAGGTGACAACTCTATGGCCCTAGCAGATGCTGGGCAATGAAGAGCTGCTCACGTAGATGTTTGGGGGAGTAAGACTCACTTTCATCCCCAAACAACCCGTTATCTGGGGTAGCATAGTGTGGACTCAAACCACAGTTTTGATGTCTCTAAGCTCTGGGATCTTGTTTGGTCATCAGTTTTATCAGTTAATAAATTATGAATGATAATCATATCTGTCTCATGAGCATTCTCAGTTCATAGCCAGCTACTTCAAATAACATTTGGGTCATAGTGTCTGCTAACATGTTCTCCACTCCTGCTGAGCTCTATCTATGGTCACCATTAAAAGCATAGCTCCTTTACAATCCATCTGTATCTGCCCAGTGGATCTGGTATAGCACTCTCTTACCTAGGCTTCCCGGACCTAGGCCCCATCTTCTTTCCTGGCAGACTGATGCTCACAGTGCACCCATCACTTACATAAGCCCCTGCCTTCTGTATGCCTCTTTATGTTGGCTCCTAAGCCTGCTTATGTTAGTTGTGCAATTATAAGAACCAAGTTCGACTAATGAGTAATCTCATACAAATGACTGGGAAAGGAGGGTAGTGCTTTCCAGGAGGGCAACTTACAGTCTGGAAAGATTGTAAACCATTTTCTTAAAAACAAGCAAACAAAAAGCAATTGGGTGGGAGGGATGGCTTAGATGATGATGAAGAGTTTGTCTTATAAGCCCAAGACCTGACTTCAATTCAATGCCCAGGACTCATATGCAAAACAAAAAGCCAGATGTGGAGGTGTGCATTTGTGAGCCCAGCACAGTGGAGGAAGAAACAGTCAGACCCCCGGGGCTTGCTAATTGGTAAGGCCCAGGTCCTGGTATGAGACCCTATCTCAAATCACAAGGTGTATGGCGCCTAAGAAACAACGCCAGAGGTTGATCTCTGGCCTGAACACACATGCACACACATAAGCATCCACATGAACACACATCCACTTGTACACACAAAGACGACTGTGACGGACTACACTAAGCATCCTACAAATCTAGAAGATTCTTCATACTAGTTTGCAAATGACTTTGAGGTTTCGTCTCACTCTAAGGAAATGGATTTCTTTCATGGGGAGTTTGGACTTAATTTCAAGTAAGAGGGGGGCCACTGGCAACTTGAAAGTGGGGATAAATGTATCCTGGTTCATTTTGGGAAGATTTTCTGACGCCTGCACAGACAGCAGAATGAACCAAGTCCATGACCCAATGGCCTTTCCTAGACCTGCTCAAAAGCAGATTTTAGAGGTAGTGCCTACTAGGTCTGGTTCCAGGCACCCACTGCAACTAGTTAAGTTAGTGAGAAATCCAGTTGGGGAAGCAGCCAGGATCCTCCCAGGATCCTTCTGGGTAGACTTCAGGAGGTCATGGGGTTGGGCCGGCCCTCCAGCAGTTTCAGCTCTCTACAGACCAACCATAATGTTGTTATCACAGTTTGAAACTGTACTATTATTTTGCCAACATCTGTATAACTAGCCTTTGTCTCCGGGGATGATTCCTTAAATCACCCGCTAAGAGTGGCTCCTGACTCAGCCAGGGCTTCTTTCACTCGTCTACTTCTTTCAATGACTCTCAGAACATTTGATCAGGGAAGAGTGCGAGGCAAGCAAGAGATGGAGGGGCTTCTTACCTCTTCTGGAAAGGGAGAAAGAGACAAAGGGACCCTCGATTTGTCTTCAGAGCTCAGCTGTGAAGGAAGAAGGCACTGATTCTTCCATTTTTATGTCATTTGTTAGTTTGTTTCTTTTAGTTTATTCCACCCAGGGCCAGTCCTTGCTGAGGGCTAGGCCTTTAGCTGGGAGTTAGCGGCTTTCATTTGCTCTGGAGGAATCGGAGAGTCAGTGATAGAGGTGTGGCAGTGGCTAGACTGAAATGGAAGTAAATCCAAGAAGCAGAAAATCCAAGAGCAGGGGGCTGGAGAAATGGCTCAGAGGTTAAGAGCATTGCCTGCTCTTCCAAAGGTCCTGAGTTCAATTCCCAGCAACCACATGGTGGCCCACAACCATCTGTAATGGGGTCTGGTGCCCTCTTCTGGCCTGCAGGCATACACACAGACAGAATATTGTATACATAATAAATAAATAAATATTTAAAAAAAAAAGAAAAGAAAATCCAAGAGCAAAGGACGGGGGAGCACCGGAGAGGGGAGTCCCGATCCCAGCAGTGCAAGCAGTTGGCTGCTTGAACCTGGTCTGTCACAGGGATCTGTGAGAACTGTCTCCCACTAGAATCTTACCCTTTTTGCTCTACACCCGCGCCTGCTCCAGCCAAACCTTCTGGTGGGGATTCTGGGGCTTCTGGTTCCTCGCTGCCACCAACCAACTGTACAGCTGATCTGATATTGGAAGAGAAGCATTTGTTGACTTTGATCAGGCGCAACCTTGTGTAATTTCGATGTCTTGAGTGTATGTCTGATGACTTGGGAGCAGAAGTCTTTGCTTAGCTCCCTAAACTGCTCTGATCAGAGTCAATCCAAGCCTAAGTGGACTCTTTCAGCAAGTATTTCTGTTTCACTCAAATTTAATGGGCAAGGAACATGAACAGAAACCAAATGAGCTAGAAACTCAGGGGGAGGTAGCCACATTAGTGGCCAATGCTCACCAGAGCAAGAGACAGGGAATTGGGGTTGCTAGCAAGTCAGAGAGGGCAGACAGAAAAACTTCCCTTCCTCATCCATCTAAGGCCCCCTTCCCTCATTCTCAGGGTTCAGTCCACACTAGGGGTCTAGAGCTCCCAAATGAAAAGCGGGGGAGGGGGAGAATTGTGAGAGGGAGAGCCTGGTCTGGAGTTGGTGCCCCTCTGCAATTTGATATCTGGGGAAATACTACAGTTTTGCTCTCTCTAGGCCCCCTCCTCTCCCCCTCCATTTTCCCCTCTGCAGACAGGTAGCAATAGTATAGTGCTGATCTTTAGTTCAGCTGCTGACTTTGGATCCAGGCCCATGGAAGTCCTTTGGTTGAGTGCACATGGGCTTTATATTCTGGGGAAGGTCTATTCGCCGCAGTGAGTTACTTTTCCAAATCTGTGTTGCAATTCTTAAACTTAGCCTCCCAAGCTGAATTTCTGTTGAAGTCTTCAGAGCATGATGCTTCATTGGTTTTATGGGAAGGCCTACAGAGGAAAGAAATGACTTAACTACTCCTCAACCACCCACACTCTGATGCTCACCTCATCCTTAGATGTTGTTTGTCTCTTAGGCGCTGAAAATTTGCTAATGATGGGCTGGCCAACTCACAAATCCTCACTACTCCTCACTGGTATCAACTAGGGGCCAGACTCTATTCTTCCAACTTTCCACATGTTAATTCTCCACATCAGTTTCAAGACATGGGTACTATTGCCATCCATGCGCGTTTTCCAGATGAGCCGCTTGATGCTCAGAAGGCCTGAGCCAGTGTGCTCCAAGTTCCACAAGTAACAAGAAGAGCTGGAGCCCAGGCATCTGCCCTCAACTTTCTAATCCTAATTCCTCATCAGGGAGCCGTGTTATCAAGTCCAGGAGTCAGTCTTGGCATTACTCTGGGTCACCCACCAGTGGGTCTCTCCCTCAGACTTCCAATCTCTCTTCCCTCAGCCCTGTGATACCCTCTGTTTCCCTGGTTCCATATTTCTGGTATCCTTTTATCTTCTCCACCTTATCTGTCCTTTACCAATTGATGTTCCAGTGTTCTTCCCTGTCCACATACTCCACCACCTGCTACTCACACTCCTTTCCTGCCATCATCTAATGACCTCCAAATGTCCCCAGGCAGGAACGTGGAAGTCAGACAGAAAGAAAGGTGGCAGAGTGTTAGGTGATTGATGATGGAGCACTGGGTAATACTGTCATCCACGCCTGGTTTCCAGATGTTCCACCTGATACTCAGGAGACCAGAGAGCTGTGCTCCCTCGTCTGGGATCGTGCTGCTTCTCCCAGGAAAAGAGCTTGGACCTTTGTGCTCCTCATCTTAAGCACAGGGCACTGTGGCATTATAAGCCATGGAAGCAGACCCAAGAACCCCACCCCAATGCCTTCTCTTATAAACAAGACAATTAGGATGCGGCGGAGGCGGCCGGAGCCCGGACGCGGCAGAGGCGGCCTGAGCCCGGACATGGCGGAGGCAGCCGGAGGACGCCCTCCACGGCCGGCTGGGACCGGCTGGGACCGGCTGGGACCAGAGTGGCAGCAGAGGACACAGGCCGCGGGCGTCGGGAACCGGCGTGGCAGCAGACGCAGGCTGCAGGGACCGCACGCAACACCGAGAGCAGAGTGCCCCACTAAGGTTGGATTGAGGAGGTGGTCCTTTGGTTGGCGGGGTCCCTGGCAGAGGAGGAGCCGGGTCCTATTCCTGGGGACCCTTCTGAGGGTTGAGAGGGATCTTGGCCCCCCTGCGGGAACCAGGAAACAGAGC
>NW_004949143.1:75284-106256 GCF_000317375.1 Microtus ochrogaster
AGAACAATGGCAATGGGTTTCTGATCGTACTACACGTACTGGCTTTGTAGGAGCCTAGGCAGTTGGGATGCTCAACTTACTAGACCTGGATGGAGGTGGGGTTCTTTGGACTTCCCACAGGTCAGGGAACCCTAAGTGCTCTTCGGGCTGAGGAGGGAGGGGGACTTGGCTGGGGGAGGGGAGGGAAATGGGAGGCGGTGGCGGGGAAGAGATGGAAATCTTTAATAAATAAATAAATTAAAAAAAAAGAAACGAGGACAGTAAGCAGAAAGGGGAAGTAGTAGCAGTGTGTGGATGAAGTAGGGGGGAGGTGTTTGTGTTGGATGGGACCAAGACTCATGAAAGAAAATAATGGATAAATTTTGCTTCTTGGCTGTGTCTTGAAGCTGAAGCTTTCACACAGGCACATACAATAGAGCGAGCTCATCACACAACCACAGTTAGGCAGCTCGAACAGCAGGTGTACTCTGCTCCTCAGTGCAGAAAATGACATGAAACCTCACACAGTCATTAAGGCAGAAGGTTTGAAGTGTTAAAAATTGTTAGCCACCTGCCAGTACAGCACAACAGCAGGTGCATATGTAAAATATCTACAAAGTGAAAATTACTTTAAAGCTTTTGTGTGGTTTTAATGTCACTCTTTGCCCTTCAAACACCTCACAGCAAATAAAACAATGTGTGGTGCATTCTAAAAAAAAATAAAAAAAAATAAACAAGACAACTAAAACCTTGGTTTTAAAATACACAGACCCAGTGTCCCCACCCAGTTTGGCTGGTCAGTCCTGTCACTTTCTGAGGACATGTTATGGTCAGCACTGTAGGTTGATCTTGTCAGAATCAGTAGTTCTGTCCCAGGGAGTTCCAGTTACCACTGGGTCTCAGGGCCAGGCCTTTGGCCTCACAAAAACCAAATACTCATTACATAATTATTGTTGAATAAAATATGGAGAGACTGGTAGAGAATGCAGGTTGGCCACACCTTTTACCAACTAGTTATCCCCACAGTGCTAGACTGAGCCTCCTGCCTCCTACTCATCTTGAGAAAGGTGCAAAGGGAGGCAGGACAGCAATGGGGCCTCAGTACCTCAGGGCTTCCAGGTCTGGGGCCACCAGGCGGAGTCCTGCTCTGGGGGTTGTGATCTGCAAACGGACGATCTCCTCAGTTTTCAAACTGTGGGCCAAAGGAGAGACTGGAGAATTTCTGGGAGAGAAGCTTCCTCTTTCCCTCTGTGTCAGCACCCAAGAGCATTCTCTGTCTGGTGCTTAGCTGCAGTGTGATACCCAGACCCATCTTCCCCACCTCTTTGCCCTCATCTGTTCTTCGTTTGAGTCTTCTTGGCACTGTAACTAATTTCAAGTCACTGACTGCAGGCGGGTGAAAGGGTATTGCCAGTCTCCTACTTGGAGCTGACTCTAGGCCAATCTTAGAAAGTACAGGGCCTTCTAGAGGGGCATTTGAACAGATGTGTCTGATAAGCTGTGAGGAAGCTGTGAAATGGGCTTGAAGTAGAGACGAGGGTTTGACATGGCTAGGTTGACATTTTAGAAAGGCCACCAGGGCATGGGAGGCAGCAACCTGAAAGTGAGACAGGCAGAACTTAGATGACCTGGCACTGTCACCGCACCGCTAGACCTTCCTAGGTTGCCAAACACAGCCAGTCAGACCAGCGGGAAACCATGTTACCAGCTCATAGTCCAGAGATGGTTCTTGAAACCCACCTGGGTTCCTGGCTTCCAGAGAGGCTGGGAACACTTGGTATGCACCCAAGTAGAATTGCTTGAGACACGTGGGCTCTTCCTCCATTTACACTGGCAAAGAAGGCAGATGTGAGACGTGCTGGAGACAACAGGCCTGCCCCCTAGGTGGGGTAAACTTGGCCAAGTTAGAGAAGTACCAGGAGCAAGTGTAAGAACGGGATGCCACTGCAGTGGCCCGTCTCTCACAGCTAAGGAGTGACTGTTACCTGCCAGAAACAGATCGTGCTAGAGCAGGGGGCTCCTGTTTTTTCTCGGGAGGCACATCCTCATCCACATCAACCCTGTGGGCAAGAAAGGCCCCTGTGGTTTTCTCAGCTATCTTGGTGCTTTTACCGGTGTCTTGGCCACTCCAGCTCAGGGGGAGTGGGTAGGACATTATCATTGGGCTAGTTCCTGGATCCCAGGGAACTTCATTTGGAAATAGGTTCTTAGGAGATGTAAAAAGGCTAAGACGAGGTCCTGCTAAATTAGGAGAGGCCCTGAATCCAATGGCAATGTCCTTCTGAGACTAAGGAAATCTGGACACAGACATAGTCGATGTGAATGAAGAAGACATTAGCTTGGTGAGGCAAATACGATTTGTCCCAATCCTTCCAACACCCCAATTTCAGAGTTCTGACCTCCACTTCTGGGGTTTTAAAGCATTCTACCTCATTATTGAGAGCTAAGCAGCACCCACTATTCTCCGGTACTTTGTGCTGCCAGTCCCTGCTTTCTTGTCAGCAACTGTCACTCAACAGCACCCTATTTCCACTCTGCTCTTTGCTCTGCCTAGGTATTGGCCTGAACACTGGTTCTTCACTGACTTTCTACCTACAGCTTATTATGGATGCCACCTTATGTGGAAGGCCTTTGATGTCCACTCAAGTAAAGGTCCCAGTCCCTCAGATTCACCTGCATATAAGTTTCTGCTCTATCTTCTATCCATCATCTTCCTCCGACAGAAATTGACCCTTGCCTCGCTCAGCTAGTAGTCTCCTGACAAAGCAACCATTCCCCTTTCCCCGTTTGCTCTAGAGGACCAATCCATAACATCCTCATCAACTCCTAGGGAGTATCTCTCGGGGGTTCTGGGCAACAGGAGAGTACAGGGCAGGGCCAGAGCAAATGGACTCTTGCTATGACTGGGGAGGACAACTCTCTTTGCTCCCTGACAGGAGGCTCGCTGCCTGGCTAGCATTTGGCTCCTGAGGCTTCCTTCCCTTGGTGATACTCACCTCTTTGCAATAAATGGGGCCTGCAGCTCCTGGGTCGGACTGCTAGAAAGGAAGCAGAGTGGTAACATGTTGGAAAAAGCTGAAGGGCAGGTGCCATCTTACAGCCTCTCCTGTTCCCAGTACCTCCTGATTTTATTCTAAGAAGTACATCTGAGACTCGCCAGAAGGTCAAAGCTGGAATACCCTTATTCTTTCACCAGTCAGAGGAAAGCCGAAACCCCAGTAGAGGAGAAGGACCTCAGGTCATGGAGTCAGTAATGGCCAAGGCAGGCTCAAGCCCACGGGGCCTCATTCCAGGACAACTCACCTAGTGGACTTCTTAGCCGCTGAGAGGACGTAAGAGTGTTCCCGTGGGGCCGTCTTCCTCAAAACACCACTTGCAGCTTGTGACCTGGGGTGGTATGAGGTGAGGGCATCTGATGTGTGTCAAACTAGCCACTCTGCCAGTCTAGCCTTGGAGATTCACGGACTGACTCAGGAATACCCTCAGGGAGTTGAGGAGGGTAAGCTAGGATAGCACTGCTCTAAGAACTATTCAGAGGAACCATGGACACCGAGGGAAGGACCTTTTCTTAGGGAGCATGTAGCACATGTCAAGCCCAGCCCTGGATGCTGACATTCTCACACTGGTTCATCGATCCTCACAACCAGGCAAGTAGGTGCTGATGTACTCCATAACTGATGGAGCCTGGCCACTGTTCTGGTTGTTTGCCTAAGTGCACACACCTAAGCAAGTGTCAGAATGGCATTCAATGTGAGGCATCTCCAGAGTTTCTTATTCATTCCCCATGGCCCTGCACTATCCAGATTTCAAAGCTCATGCAACTGTGTGCTCTTTTTGCACAGAAGTGCCATCCTTTCAGGCCTTCAAAAGGGACTGTCACTATGCTTCCTAAAGCACATATGAGCTGGCTGATGCTGGCCTTTAGTTGGTGTTGAAATATGAGCAGTGGGGCTGCGTCCCCAGCACCCCAGCCGCTTGCATGGCTAGCTTATGCCCCGAAATAACAACACACAAACTGTATTCATTTAAACACCGCTTGGCCCATTATATCTAGCCTTTTCTTGGCTAACTCTCGCACCTGGACTAGCCCATCTCTAATAATCTGCTGTAGCCCACAAGGTGGCTTACCAGGGAGATTCTAACCTACGTCCATCCTGGGTCGGAGCTTCATCGCGTGTGCCTCAGAGAGCAGAGCTCTCGCCTCTGCCCGCAAGAGTGGAGCATCGTGTCTCTCTGAGGTGTCTTGCCCCAGAGGAGAGCTGTCGAGTCTCTGAGCTCACTTCCTCTTCCTCCCAGAGTTCTGCTCTGTTTACTCCTCCCACCTTATGTTTTAACCTATCAGGGCAAGCAGCTTCTTTATTTAATTAACCAATGACCTTCCTCCATCAAGTTGGGCTCCTCCGTTGCAAGCAAGGGGCACTTGAAACTCTGGAGACCATTCCTGCAACCAAACAACACTGCAAACACAACACACCCAGAGATGGTGGGTGCAGACAGCCTTTCCCGGGGCACTTTACCCTGAATATTATTCAAGTTTCTTGAGACAGTTTGAATCTACATGTGAGCCTTATCCATGGTCCTGTGTTTCCTAGATTCTACCCATGCAAGGTTCTCAGGAGCGTCTCCTGAGCTGGCCCAGCACTGAGACGTTCACGAACTTGTAGAATGCCAACTGGACCTACACACCATGAGTGTCCTCATGGATTATGTGCTATGCACTTTGTGCTCTGACTGGTAGAATCCTTTCCAGCACAGGCTCTGGCCCCGGCTGTACTCATGGCTATGCTTATAAGGGCTAACATTACCTCCGTCTCTGTTCATCTGAGGTGAAGGGTATCTCCACTTCCTCGGTCTCTGATGTGGAGCTGCGCCTGATGTTGTACGGTGCCCTGTGGGGGACAGAAACAGTTATGAATCTTCTTCCTCCGTGTCCTTCCTGTTCCCTGTTGCAAGTTACTCCCCTTGGCACCTTGGCTTCTTGACTGCCAATGCCACTAACAGGACGATGGGGCAAGGAATAAGCTGTACAAGGATGTGGAGTCCTGGGAACTGCTGGCACAATCCAGACATTTGTCCAGAGCTCTCCTCCCGGGCCTGGGGCTCTTGGAAGGAACCTCAAGTGAAGCGAAGCTTTAGACACAAAATGCCCACAGCAATAGTCTATGGGGACAGTGACAATGTAAGAAACATCATGCCTCTGAGCATAGCTTAGCTGAAGCCAGCCCTGCCTGAGAACTTGAGACCTAAGAAGGGGCACAGGGATATATCCAGAAAACACAGACAGTGAGCAGCAGGCCTCATGGCCATGGCTCATTGTCCATTTTCTAGAATGTGCTCCTTCCAGAAGTTTCTTACAGCTTTTGCTTTGCCTCACATAATTGTATTAGAAATAGCCATTCAATTTTCTAGAGCTGTGCCACCCTCTGCTCCAGGCCACAGTTATAAGTGGCAAGGCTGTCAAGCCAATAAGACTAGATCTCCCCAGATAAGTGACTAGAAGTAAGTGTCCATCTCTCCTCGATGGGTTCAGTGTCCGGGATCATTATATACTCACAGTTTCTTATAATCTTCCGTAGTCATCTTATAACCAGAGGAGTGAGGAGCAGAAGCAGAATTAGCTGCTCCCGGCAGTCCAGAAGCACTAGAAGAGCAAGACATTTCCATCTGCCCAACCACAGGTCAGCTCTTGCCTCTAACTTTACCCACACAGCCCCGTAGAGATGCAGGCCACTAGGAGATGTTCTTCCTTGTTGTCAGCCCTGCCAGGCACTTTGAGCATGACAGACCCAGCTCCACCACAAGGAAACAGCCCACCAGGCTCTCATTTGCATAATGACTAATTGCAAGATGTTTACATAACATGCCTCCTTGCATAGGAGGAAGGTGAACTAAGCACATGGCTTCAATATTCTCAGCAAGGTGCCAGCTGTGAGGCCAATGGGACATGGGGTAAGTAAAATAAAGGCCTGTGGGCACTAGGAAGTGGAGGCATAATCCACATCTCTATGCAGAGCTCCCCTCCCAGCCACTGCCCTTGGCCAGTGGCCAGAGCCAGGCAGGACATTCTCTTACTCCTCTGCTAGCCCTTCCTTGGTCTTGGCTGGGGACAAGACTCCCCCACCTTCCTACTGAGCATCTGGCCAGCACACAAAGGATGTACCTTCTTGGAGCTCCATTGGTCTTAGAGTGGTGCTGTTGGGAGTTAGATGAGCTGTCTATTGTTCGGGTGAACACTCCCCTACAAGAGACACCGAAAGGTATTGAGAAGTCTGGGTGTGGCCCTAGTGGTATGAGGATGCAGGTAGTCTTGAGATCACTTACCGGATGATGTAACCAGCAGGAGCCTTTGTGTTCGGAGAACTGCCAAAGAGAAAAGGAGACATGAAGGGAATAACAGCCTCACTACAGAGCTCAGGCCACCGATTTTTACTGGTTCTCAACTACAGCAGATGGCTATTCCAGTATAGTGGTAAGGTGTATCCCAATATAGTGGCCAGGTGCCCACTTTGCTCCACCTAGCTTTCCTTCAGTCTCTCCCAGGAACCTTGCCATGGCTGACCCCACCCCAGCCATGCCCAGCATAGTCCTGGCTTACAACAGGGTGCCAGGCAGGCTTGCTCTATGGTTTAACATTTACTGCAGAGTTCCAGAAGTTTCTGCTTTTCCAGGCACCAGGGCCTCCTGGATCAGACTGAAAGTCCCTTGGTCAGAGCCCAGGCTGCCTCAGTCTGGCGCTGAAGTGAACAGAAGGTAATGCTCTCTGGCCTTCCCTAGTGGGGCTGAAAGTGTAAAATGTTAGTTTCTGGGCACTGGGGCTTGCTATGTGTCAACAAAAGATGATGGTCAGAGCCGGGCAATGGTGGCGCACGCCTTTAATCCCAGCACTCGGGAGGCAGAGGCAGGCAGATCTCTGTGAGTTCGAGACCAGCCTGGTCTACAGAGCTAGTTCCAGGACAGGCTCCAAAGCCACAGAGAAACCCTGTCTCGAAAAACAAAAAAAAAAAGATGATGGTCAGAAGACTTGGGGGGCACTAGGGAGAGCATGCTAGAAGTAGTGAGGGGGTAATCTTGGGCTCAGGCAAGGCAATGAGGGCCCCTTCAAGGAGTTGGCGAGAGGACAAGGTCTCAGCAGATCGTCCTATCCAGAAATTAATATTTTGGATAGTTCTGGGATGGACTAGTGCAGCTAGGTAGGTCTAAGGGTACCACAAAGCCTTAGCTAGCATTTATTCCTATAGACTGTGATTTTATCAGGGAGCAGCTTCTTGGAGATGGCCAAGTTGTAGAAACATTCAAAGGGAAGCTGGTTAAGAGCACCGCCTGCTCATCTAAAGGTCCTGAGTTCAATTCCCAGCAACCACATTGTGGCTTACAGCCATCTGTAATGAGATCTGGTGCCTTCTTCTGGCCTACACAATAAATAAATAAATCTTAAAAAAAATTGGGGCTGGAGAGATGGCTCAGAGGTTAAGAGCACTGACTGCTCTTTCAGAGGTCCTGAGTTCAATTCCCAGCAACCACATTGTGGCTTACAGCCATCTGTAATGAGATCTGGTGCTCTCTTCTGGCCAGCAAGCAGACAGACAGAATACTGTATATATAATAAATAAATAAATCTTTAAAAAAAACATTCAAAGGGAAGCCCAAAGAGCCTGTCTTATCCATGTATTTCAAATGACTCAATTCAGCCTCCCTATGTGCTCCCTATGTGATGTCCACCCCTCCTTGTAGCAGAAAAGCCTCTGGGGTCCGTTTAAGAGTCAGTTAGGTACCACCTCTTACCTGGCATTTGATCCCTCTCCAACTGATGAGGGTGTGGCGTAGTTTTGTCCCGAGGGAAGCGCTCTGTGGAAAGACAGGACTTGAATATAGTGGCTCCCATGCTCCCTGCCACCTGTTAACCTGTGGCTCCATCCCCAAACCGGCCTACTATGCACCATCACCACATCTTACCTTTTCCTCTCCCGACCTACCTTACAGGTGTGTGACCACACAAGCCTCAGCATCCCATCTGTGGCTGTGTTCAGGCTTTACCCTCACCTGGCTGGTGACCCACAGTCTGACCTAGCTCTAAATGGTGGAATGTCCTCAGCATCCCTAGCTAGGGTGGGTGCCATGCCCCCACCCTCAGTGTTGATTGCTACCTTCCCTCTGGCCTTGCCTCCTGGACTTACACAGCATGGTGGTCTGAGTCTTCGTGCTTAGTTATCCAGCTCTTGTCGCCCTTCAGTGTAGTTCTCACTTTCATTTGCTTCAGGACATTTTTCCGCTCCTCTTCACTGGCTGACAAAGGTTTCCCTGGCAGGGGCAAACCTAAGAGCCTTAATGGGGGAACCCCAGCCCCTAGTCCCAGGGCGCCTGCCAGCCCTCCCATTATGAAGTCATCCATCGGCCGCCTGGGCAACGTTCATGTCCCTCTAGGGGTTTGCTGGTGATAATTCAAGCAGACATGTAGCCCAGGCTCACCTTTTCCATTACCTCCTGAAGTGCTCATGATGTTTCGTTTTCAACAGAGTTGTAATGTTACTAGTGGATTCAGTGGGCTCCTGGGATCAAACACAAAATCACAGATTTGTCAATACATGAATTTCTAATGGCTTATTGGTCACCTCTAGAGTGTAAATGTGGTGTGTCCCCTAAGGGCTCTTGTGTTGGAAGCTTGGTCCCCAAAGAGGTAGTGTGACTTTTAAGAAGTGAAGTTTGGGGGGATGTGGAAATGGCTCAGTCAGTGCTAGGCATAATAATACATCCTTATTGCTATCAGTGGGAAGGCAAAGATAGCAGGATCCCTGAGGCTTGCTGGACAGTCAGTCTAGCCAAATGGGTGAACTCTAGGTTTACAGAGAGTTCCAATTTCATACAGTAAGGCAAACAGTGATAAAGACCCCTGCTATTGACCTCTGATTTCCACATGTGCATATGAACATGTACACACAGGTCCATCCATACTCATCCCCTCTACCCACCCACCCATCCTCATCACCCACAAAAAGTAAGGTTCAATGAAAGGTAATTAGATCGCGGGAACAACTGTTGTATGATAGAATTAATGTCTTGGGAGAACTTGGTTAGTTCTCATGGGTGTTTGTCTAGCCCAGCTCTGGTTTCTCCTTGGCTTCCCAGTTCACCATGTAAGTTGTCTTTCTGACACGCACATTCTCCTGCCTGCCACGGTGACACCACCAGCCATTGAGTTCCTTACCCGAGTGACCGCTCAGACCATGGCCTTGAGTCTCCAGAACTAAATGAGTATCTGTCCTCTCTAAAGCACCAAGCCTCAGCTACTACATTATGACAGTGTAGGGATAGCCCAGCCCATTGGAGGGGCGTGTTCGCCTCGGGCTAATGTTTACTTATAAATCTGGCGGGCTTGAGCCCCGCTCTCTTTTTTGTATCTCCTGCTCATCGCTGGATCCCTGGTGTTGTAATCTATCCCTTCATTAAAATTTGCTGTTTCATATTAAGCTAGCCTGGTTATTACATCGCCTACATGACAGAAAATGAACTCGTAGAGGCCTTTTGTGATCCTATCACACCAAGATCATGCAGATTTTCCTTCAGGGATCAGGAAGGACAGAGGCAGTAGAGTTCTGAAGTGTAGAGAGAGCCTAGAGAACCAGCTGAATGCCACACCTACCCGTACAGCCATGGCTGCTCACCTGGAGAATATGGAACTTGTTGCCTCTCAGGAACTGTCTGTTCTAGTCTGTTATTAAGGGCAGATCACAGAGAGTGCTAAGGGAAAGAGACTAGGGAGGAAAGTTGGCAACAAGGAAGCCAACAGTGTCATGGAGACTAGTATGAAGTTGACCCGGCACTATAGAATTGAGAGGGTAGGATTGAAGCATATCTCAGGCGAAACACCTCTCGGGGTAGGCTTGGAGGTAGGGCAAGGGCACAGGGAACCCGCTGCTTTAGGACTGAACCACCATTTTTCACCTTAGTAGCTGTCAGATCATGGGCAAATCCTTTCATTTGCTCTGGGCTGCCTCGGTTTTGTTATCTGTAAGATGATGTACCCTATTTGGGGTTGGCTCCTCATCCTGTTTCCTTACGGATCCAGTGCTAAGGAGTGGCCTCAGAATCAGATGAGGAAGAGAATCTGGTCAGGGCCAACAGGTTCCTTGTTCTCTGTTCTCCCCCATCACCTCCTCCCTGGCTTGCAGAGAGCGGGCCAGAAGAGGGCTATTCATCTGCTCTCCATGCTGAGAGACCCAAAGCTGAGGACTAGCTGAGGACTAGGTAACATCCTAGACTGTGACAGGTTTGGATGCTACCCTGAATAATCACAGCTGATCCTGCAAACCTAAAGAGAGCCTGGGATGTTCAGAGCTGTGGGCATGACAGAAAGCAAGGCTCTGGCTAAGGAAAAATCCTTCCTTCCTAGGGTCTTCTACCCTCTGAGTCCCTCCAGGGCTAGGCTTTGACCAGCTTAGTAGTGGTGCCAGCTGGCAGGACGTGGACATGTTTCCATGGAAGTCGGGGGCACACTTAAAGGGGAAGTGAAGGGGGCAAAGACTAGACTAAATTAGCCACATCAGCAAGAGCCTGCTCTCCCATAAACTGTACCAAGTGCAGTCCAGGCAGGCTGAATCTTCTGCATGCCAGGAATGACACTTCATCATGGCATTGAAGCTGTAGTAGGATGTGGAATGACCCCATGAGCCAGAATGCATGGGTACAGTTAATGCCTCTAGGCAGACCACTGAAGCCTGAGCCCTTGGTCCCTGGGTCTTTTGATGCTATCAAATGTGAAAAACTTCGATAGTCTTTGCGTGAAAGAACCAGTGGCAACTCCCCAGGCAAAGGAGCAAGGGTACGTGCCAGAAATGAACCAGGGCTGGTGCTCCTGCATCCGCTGCTTTCCTTTGAGCCTGACTGCATCTCAGAAGCCCAATTCCTTTCCCAACAAGACAGTAAGCCTGAATGGGCCAGGGAATGTAGTTCAGTTATATCAGTAGTTGTCGAGCACTCACAAGGCCCTGGGTTCCCTCAAAATGCCTCCCAAATGTCCCACCAAGACACATTTCTATCCTGCCTTTATGGAGAAATGACTTCCGGCTCTTTGGGGAGTTGCCAACTAACTCTTCTTGGGGCTTTCTACCCAGTTGGCAAGCAAGAGGTACTGTGATGCAGGCCTCCAGGTAGTGGGGCTTCAGGGGGACATCTTAAAGGACACTTACATAGAAGATCTCACTTCTGATCTGTACATGTCTCTTTGAGGCAGCTTAGGGTGAGGAGGGCAAAGGGAAAAATAGAAGAAGCACTCTGGCCTGCCTAAGCGCGGTAGATGGGGCCAGTCCTTTCCACATCCAGATGCTCTCAAAGGACTCATGGGTAGAAAGTTCCTTTTCTACCTATCTCCTTACTACTGTGGCTTCTCAAGGTTGCCAAGCAACCTCTGGGTAAGAAGTCCTTGCCCTGATTGGACAGACAGAAACAACAAGCCAATGGAGACACAGATATCTTGTTTTTCTAGAATACTATATGTCTGGTTTCATCAGAGGCATCAGAGGCATCAGAGCTGAGAGCGAGAGCAAGAGAGCCGCTGCACACAGGAGCTAATCTAGCTGGATTACCACATGCTGCAGGGAGCAGAGGGACCGCGGACAGCAGACACTGAACCACTGTGAGAAAGCGCAGATGAGAACGGGAGCAGCACTAGGAGCAGCTTTGCTCTGCCTCTAAAACTAACTCACACACGCATGCGCGCGTGCCGCCACACACACTTATACCCCCCATTCACATACACCCCCCATATAAACCCCCACATACACCACAAATACATACATACGTCCCATACCACATATATACATACAACACCATCCACACATATATACACACTCATACACATATAAACACCACATATACATGACACATATACATGCACACAACACTCCCCTACACTCCCCCCACACCCCACACATACACACACACTACATATACACCACACACTCATGCACACACCCCATACCACACACATATACATACCACAATACCATTCACACATACACACATATTCACACACATACATACCCCACACATACACATGCATACAACACGCCCATACACACATCACACACTTACACCCCCACATACACATACCACATACACCACAAACACACACACTATATACATAATACACACTCCTACACACACCTCATACCACATACCACACACACCATCCACACATATGCATACTCACACACATATATAAACACCCCACACAAACATACAGATGCATGCAACACTCCATACACACACCACACTCACACCTTAGACCCACACATACCATATACCACACATACTACCCTTAACTATATACAAACCACAGATACACACCCCTTCCCCCATATACACACCACACACACCAGCCATATCTCTATATAAACCACACACATACACACACTACATAATAACCCCACACCCTGCACATACCTCTCTACACATACACATACCATCCAGCCCACATACCCGCCATGCATACACCACACACCACACATGTACACACACATTCCTCACTCACATTTAACATACATGACACACATACATACATAGTTCACACACACCATTCACCTACCCGCCCCCCACAAATACATTTTTAATTACCTCTGGGAGGCACAAATCTCATTTTCCCACTTCTCTCTGGATCACAACCTAGTCCCACCTGGTCATATTATACTAAACATAGAGGAAGAGGAAACCATGATAGAAAAGAAAAGTCTGGTGGCCTGTCTAAGGAGCTAACATCCTTCTGACCAAGTTCAGGCTCCTTGATGCTCTAGTCTGGATGTAGGAATCTCAGGGGAAATGGGCTTGGAGGTAAATTTTCCCTAGTGGCTGTGGTATCCTCTGGGTGCCACCCCACCCTGGGGCCCTCACTCTGGCCCTCTGCTGTTTTCATATCCGCCCACCCCAAGAGGAAGGACCCATGTCTTTCTGGGCATCTTGCAGAGAGCTGGAATAGATGTTGGGAAGAGGTAAGAAGGACTTAATCCAATTAGCAGCTGGTCCTCCGCTCTTGGCCCAAAGATCCCTGGGACTGGATTGCTCTGGCAAGGGCTTGGGTGAGAGTAAAGAGCAGACTGGTTGCCTTCTCCAAGTCTGGGTGGTAGGGGGATATGGGGTCTGGAACTGCTCTGAGATTGGAGCCAGATGCCAAGCAGAGGTAAACTGGGAATGAAAGATGGAAAGCCTCTAGCATTGTTTCGTTTTCTTTCTTTCATTCATGAATACATTATTTATTATTCCAGGCCAGCCTTGAACACACTATGTAGCCAAGGATGAGTGTTAGCTTCTGTTCCACTTGCCTCCATCTCTCAAGTGCCGGGAGTGTGAATGTGGACCACCACACTTGCTCTGAGCAGTGCTGTGGACTGAATCCAGGACAAGCACTCCACCAATTGAGATAAATCCCCAGCCCTAGCGCTGACTACTAAGATCACAGAACAGTGATCATTTTAGTGCAGGGTGACAAGGAGATGCCACCAGAGGGCAATAGCGAGGCAGGAGGAAGGATGGGGGAGCTGGCAGACAGAGAATAAATAGGAGGGGAAATCTGGAAGGAAAGAAGGAGCAAGGTAGAACAAGGAGAGGAGGACGCTAGGGGGCAGCCACACAGCCAGCCACGGTAAGAAGAAAAATAAGACATATAGAAGAAAAGAAAAGGCCCAGAGGCAAAAGGTAGATGGGATAATTTAAGAAAGGAAAAGCTGGCTAGAAAGAAGCCAAGCTAAGACCAGGTTTTATAAGTAAGAATAAGCCTCCATGTGTGATTTATCTGGGAGCTGGGTAGGTGCCCCTAGCATCCTCTTCTAGATCTTGCTTGCTCTTCCTTGTTTCTCCTTCTATTTATCCTCTCTGCCTGCCAGCCCCGCCTATCCTTGCTCCTACCTCACTATTGGCCATTTAGCTCTTTATTAACCCATTGGGTGTTTTAGACAGGCAAAAAAAAAAACAAAGCTTCACAGAGTTAAACAAATGCAGCACAAGCAAAAGCAACACATTTTTACACCATTAAACAAATGTTTCAGAGCATAAACAAATGTAACACACCTTAAAAGAATATTCTACAACAAGAGGACACAGGTGAAAGTGCTTGTTTGAGTGTTTGTGTGCCAGTCTGAGTGCAAGCAAGAGCATAAAGAGGTGGGGGGGCTTCATTCCCAAGGATAAACTGTGATTCCTTATGCCCAGGACTGGAGAGGAAGCCCAGCTCCAAATCTGCAAGCAACCATTGCAAACCTTTTGTAGGGCTCAATCCTGGCTTTGCCGGTTTTACAGAGTTTATATCTCAGCCCTAGATGGACTCCCTAGGCATGAAACAAAAATAGAAGGATAGAGCAAGAGCTTGGGACCCAGTGGCTAAAGACAGACGTAGCAAATGACATCTGTATGAATCCAATAAGGCTGGAGATTTCCAGTGTAGGTGCCCCTGTCAGCCCTGACATCAGGCCATGATATAGAAAAGGTTTGCCTGCAAGTATTTCTCTGTTGTTGGGAGCAAAGGGTCCACCTACTGTGACAGAACCACAGGCTTGGATGTAGCTGGTCATGAGGACAGCAACAAAGTGACAGAGTCCCAGTCTCCAAGGAACTTGCTATTCAAGATGGATGAATGCAGCCAATGGTAATCTCTTGGATGGGCAGTCTCAGAGAAGACAGTTGGTCTGTGGGAAGGAGAATGCATCCTCATACTAGCTCTGGCATCCTGGAAAAACCCTCCTTTTCCCAACATGTCACCTTGGTTCCTCACTACTGTATGGGTACAGGTTCGAACTTGGAAAAAATCTAAATCTGCAAGGGAGAGAGACCCCTGATGTTACAGCTGTCCTGCAAGGGAGAGAGACCCCTGATGTTACAGCTGTCCTGCAAGGGAGAGAGACCCCTGATGTTACAGCTGTCCTGCAAGAGCCATATTTGGACTCTTCAACTCTGAGAATCCAAGCTTCCTGAACCCCAGAGTCTAGCCAGCCTAGGTAGCTCCTTGGCCAGAGTCCTTTCAACCCTCTCTTCTTGCCCAACCCAACCTATGCCAGAAGATGCAAGGATGGCCTTAGGGAAGCCCTGTTCTCAAAATGTATCCAAGCCCGTATCTGGTTTTTCCTGTGGGGAAAGCAGAGGCATCAGAACAGCTTCTCTGCTTATCACCCTGTCCACCAGAACCCAAAGAGTGTTTGCTTCTTTGTATGGGTGGTGGAAGGCAGTCTTGGCTGCGGCAGTTTCCCTCTAGAGGCTGCAGAAAGAAGTGCAAGGATGAGCAGGTACATGGGGTTTGCCAGGCTGGAAAAAGCACTGGGTTCTCACTCCAGGTCCTTGCCAGGAGTTACGAGGGGCTGAAAATGCTAGGAAACACGACCTCTATCCCCAACTCACACTCAGCATACTTAGCTGCGCTGGTTCGATCCTTTCTCAAGGAATGCGCTTGGTCCATGAAGTTTGGACCCAGACTGACCTAAGCTATCAAGCAAGCTGCCAACTTGATTCTCTAGGCCAAAAGGACTGGAATGATGAAATGTTACATTTGTGAAGCAGCCTCCTGTGGCCAGGTTTTGTAACCTTGGGCATTCTGAGTCCCACTGTCTTCAAGTTGAGCCCCAGCAGTAGTCAGCAGACAGGTTGCTTTCCAGCCATAAGGATCCAGAAGAGACACTGCTGTCCCTAGTGCAGGAGGTGCTGAGATCCAGAGCTGGGATTGGGAGGGGAGTTGCAAGTGATTTAGAGACCTTGGACAGAGCTGGCTCTGCCAGAACAAAGGCTGAGCAGCAGCTGGCTCCTGTCTGAGCTCCCGAGTCTGCTACTCAGTGTACAGATCCTAGGAACTGAAGGCTGGGCCCCTCTGGCAGGAGCCTGCGACCTGTCTTCATTGTTCTAATCACTGGAGCTCCTGCCTGCAGGCCAACAAGGCAGAGGGAAGGAGGGATACTACGTGTAAAAAAAGTTGGAAGAGACTTGGGTTGCAGAGGGAAAAATGTAATATGGAAAAAGCAAGCATGGGGGGTGTAATTTAAATGTGCTTTACAGGTAAATGATTTCTACATGAAAGTCTGGAATTTCATCTCCTGCCATCCAATCCCCAAACCCTAGATTCTAGACTTCTTGGCGTCTGCAGATCCTGGGAAGAAGATGTCTGACACAGGCCAAGTCCTTCCCAACTGGGTAGGGAGCTGAAACCCCAAAGGGGGAAGGAGTACTGTTAGCTATCTGCCATTCCCAAGACCCTAGAATTTCCCCAGCTCTCCTGCATCCATTTTCTGGCTCTCAGAGGGATGGACTCAAACACCTGCTTAGAGAAACTGGGTCACTTCAGGGGTGCCTTGGTCTACAGGACTACTAAGGGATGCTGGAAAGAGCGCTCAGCGATGCCTCTGAGATATCTTGGTGAGGCCAGCCTGCTGAGGATAGCAGGAACCATGGGACCTTTTGCTTCCAAGACCCCTGCTCTAATTCCCCATATGAGCCATTTGCATTGTTACCATTGTTGCCTCCGCAGTACAAGAAAGGGCATGAGGAGCTCCTACGCCTTCCTCCACAGGCCAAGCTACCTGCGCGATCTCAACACCTTAACATCCCAATAGCTCTTTCTGCAACATGAGCTCTAAGGTCTCAGGCCAGCCCTAGTCACTCAGAGATGCTATGTCCATCTGCAGATGGGCACATCACAAGGTCAAAAGGGGCTGGGGACTTTGGAAGCCACCACCACCTCAACATTTTCTCCCCTGCGTACCCCACAGCAGCCACCTGTCCACTCTCTGCCAGAGCACAAGGTAATAAGAACTCAGCCCCACTTGCTCCTAACTTTGGCCCAGACTGCTTTTGTCCGTTTTGCAAGTGATCCTCTAGTGAGAAAGAAAAGGATCACTCCCCAGCAGCCCCTCCAGCTCTCTCCACAGGCTTCCCGTCCAGGTCCTCTGTACCCTCTCTCATACTTCCGTTCCCAGCTTAAACCCAAAGTCCCTTTCACTCCATCCTTGCCTCTACTACAATCCCCATTTTGGGGTAAGAATATGGAAGTCAAGAGATGAGAATGCATTTGCCCAAGATCACACTTTCTTTTCTGCAACAAGCACCTATGGCAAAGTACCAGTCAGGCTGGGTGCTGGGGAGATACACAGAAGTCAGAGGAAGAGAGACAGGCCCTGAGGGCCCTGCCAGAGTTCTGCATTTCCCAAGGAGGCACCCTTGGCTCAGGTCCTAAAGTATAGAAGAATGAGTAGGAGAAATGAGTGCGCTCATGGACAGAAATAGTGAGGCAAGGTCTGTTTTTTGGGTTTTGTGGTTTTTTCTTTCTAGGCTAAACCAGGCAGTGCCTGATGTCAGCATTTTCAACAGGGCTCCCCATTCCTGTGACTGGAATCCTGGTGCCTCTTCTCTCCATAGCAACTGTCTGCCACATCAAGCTCTCTGGGAAAGTGACTTAGTCATCACAAAGTGGTGTTCTGAGCCAACCATCACAGGGATTAGCCCAAGGGGGCTGAACCTCAGGCCTGAGATGTGCCCACAGACAGATACAAAGACAGGGACCACCAACAGGCACCACCAGTAGCTTGGGCTTGCCCACCACTGCCCCAGAGGCCAAGTCTCCTCTGAATCCAGGGTGTGTCTCTAGAGCTCCACAGCCTCCCCCCAGGCCACCAGCAGTAACCTCAAGGGCAACTGTACAAGAAGAGGGGCTACCAAGTAAGTAAAGAACTGCCCGTCTTCTGCTCTACCTAACCCCTAAGTTCCTAGCTCTCCCTCAAAACAAGAAGTAAGCACTGCCCACAGGAAAAGCCCAGAGCGTGTTTCTGAGAGAAAATTCCCCAGAGACATCTGCTTGAGCTGCAAATCCCTTCCAGCCTCTTCGCCTCTGGGTCCAAGTGTGCACCTCAGCCCAGGAAAATGGCACGCACGAGGCCTCTTGGCACTGAGTTTTCCAGTCTCTTTTCCTCTCAGACCCCTTTCCCTGTCCACACCCTCTAACTCTGACCATTCTAGCAGGGAAATTGAACTGAAAAGACCTACCAGATGCTTCCACGTGGATCCACACAAGGTAAAAGGGCTCCATTCCATGTCTCAGTTTCCCTTTGAGAAAAATGAACTGACACCAGGCATATCAATGGAGAGCCAGCTCATACTAGGACCAGGACAATGAACTACAGGAACTGACAGCAGATCAGGGGGATGAACTAGCCAACGTATTGTCCCTAGCAGGGTGTGCTGTCAGTGAGAATAGTGTCTTTATGACCTCATGGGTAAGAGAAAGGCCCAGAGGCCACACTGAGTTCAGAATCCGGATCAGCAACTATCCACTTGTACAAACCTGGGCACTTCTTATGGCCTAGATTGCCCCCCACCTTTTATTTAAGCATTTTGGTACAAGGAGAGGGTTTAACTGGGAATGATTTTCCTCCTCTAAGATCATGGGAGCAAGAGGCAAGGCTTGGGAAGAAGAGGCTGGACAAGTTGTGGGCACCCAGGTCCATTCCCAACCATGGGTGTCCAAAGTCTGGACTGCAACACAGGAAGTTTCTCTGAGCCCCAGAACCCTAGAAAGTAGCTTTCTTCTTTCCTGGCAATGATTCTGTCCCATGTCACCATGGGGCTGGCAATGAAAGTGTCCTCAGGGCTCAGCAAGCAGAAGGCAAATTTGTGTTATGTGTGACCTGGCACAGTATAGGCTATGGCTTGAAGCAACGTCCAAACTAAAGGGAGACTTCAGTGAGAGAGGAGAAGGGCAGGTTTCTGGCTTTCAGAATACATCAATCCAGAATTGGGGGTGTTTTCTTGGCATGCAGAAAAAAATTCAGCAACAGGTGCCAATGCCTACCTTAGCCAGGGCTGAGAACCCACAGGAGCAGGACAGGTGAGATGGCACTGTTCCTTCAAACCCTGCGGTGAGTGGGCTGAGGGTGGTGAGGTGAACAGCACATACACTAAAGCCCTCCAGCAAATTGGACCTGGTGAATGCACCTGTGCCCTGGAGACTTGTTGGCACCCAAGCTGGCACTGTTTGTTCAGATGAGCCAGCTGAGGCTATGGGAAGATAACCTCCTAAGCCTCCCAACTGCAGCTCTGGGATTCAGAGCCCCTTACCACTTCAGGCTCATCAGCTTGTGGAAACCTGCTTTCTACCCCAATCCAGGTACCATGACCAGAACTCCAAGGAGCCATGAGACCAAGACAAGTCCAAGAGCAAGTGTCACCAACCACCTTGATATCAAAACTCAGTAAAAATGCCTTGTGGGGAACACAACTCCCAACAAACTGCAACGACCCAGAAGGGGAAGGTGGGCCTGGTAGGCTTCTCCCTGTGACCAGTGGAGCTGCCAGGTGCCACAGCTTGGAAGGAAGTGGCAGGGCGGACAGGAGGGCCTGAGTTTTCAGTCGTTCTCAGAGGCCAAGTATCACTATGCAGTTCCAAAGAGGACGAGGCTCTTGGCTCCCCCTGCCCCCGCACAAAGAATCCAGTCACAGAGACTGTATACGGCAGATTCCACTGATAACACCACAGTGACACTTGATTCGGCGCCTTCTGTCTGAGTATGAGCAGCTCCCTTCCAGCCCTGAGATTGCCCAATGCCCAGCACATGTCTATCACAAACCACCATCAAGTCCCTTTGCCCTAGGCTCCAGGCCATTGAGGGGATTCTTGGAGTTTGCCTCTGCACCTCAGTTTCTTCATCTACAAAATGGGCACATTTTACCGAGGATGGGAGATTCCGTGATTTTTGCAAAACACCAACTCTAGACTCACCCTGCCCCCTCCCAGCCGGCGCTCTACCAACAATCGGTCTCATCCTCAAATGATTAGGACAGAGGAACAAGGCTGGCCAGAGGGCCACTTGCCTTTCTTGGTCACACTGAAGTACCCTGCCTCTCAGTTTCTTCACTCGCAGTGAAAAGCAGAAAACCGACGGTACTGCCTCCCTGATGGGAACCCCAGAAGGGATGCTTGGAGCAAGTATGAATTATGGGTAGGGAAACTGAGGCTCTTCCTTGTGTCCAGGACACAGACCGGGTGCCCCTTGCTGCCTCCCGATCAGTCGCGTCCTTCGGACGGCAGGCAACTAGACTACCCTACCTGGTACAGGTGCCTGGCTTGTGGGATGGGCAGAGGGTCAGGCGAGTGTGGTGCGCGGGCTCCCTCGGGTGGGCAGCGCTTGACCCTACCGGGACGCGTCGACGAGCATGGGCCGCAGCAGCGAGCGCAGGGAACCAGGGAGGCACGGACTGGGCTCCGCCCGCCCTAGAACAAACAGGTTTTCTCCGGCTGCAGGGAGCCTCGCCCCTCGCCCCTCCCCTCGGCCGGCCCCCTTCCTCTGCCCTCTCCTGGGGTAGGTAGAAGCGCCTGGCACATTCCGCACATTCTCCCGCCAGCGTCCCCGGTCCTCCCACCCCTTCCCTGTTCCGTCCCGCGGGGCTGCTGGAGAAATCAAGGCTGGGGCTCCACTCGCCTGGCTTGGAGCGAGCTCCAGAAAGTTTTGCCGCCATGGAAAACTTCCAGGCTAATTCCTCTGGGCACCCGGCCCCGGGGCTGGGAGGCCTCCACCGCGTGAAGGGCCCCACTGCCTAGTGGCGTCCCTGCCTGCGCCCGGTGAGATCTGGCCCAGGGTCTGGGCCAACGACTTCCACAGATGCTGGCGGATCAGTTCTGTCGAGAACTACTGTGCCTAGATCCATTTTACAGATGGAGATCCCAGACAGGGGCGGGGAAAGGACCGGGGTGGGGGGTGGCGACTGGTGGTTGAGATCATGCAGGAAGTCAGGGAGAGGAGAAAAAAGTGAGCAAGAAACTTCTGTCTGGCGCCTGGGAAAACTTGCACCCTGGAAGTCATTCTTGGAGGGGGCAGGGCAGAACGCTGAAATCAGGACCACCTCTCAGACCAGGCCAGAAGACACACATTCAGTTTGATAAATGACATTCTTTCATGTTTGTTGGATACTTAATGTGTGCAAGACACAGGGTGGGAGGGTGTAGGGGTTGTTGAATTTAAAAGAACATCCCACAAAGGCTCCTAACCCTACCTGTGAGGTCAGGGAAGGCCTTACAACAGAGGAGATAGTTAAGGTAGCTCAAGCAGAGAGAGAGAGAGAGAGAGAGAGAGAGAGAGAGAGAGAGAGAGAGAGAGAGAGAGAGAAGCCAATAGGTCCTACTTCTCAAGTTTTGCCAATTTTATAGCTACAGCCTTCAAATCTGCCCACTGGTGTCTCCTTGCAACTTACACTTCCTTCCCACCCAGCTATCACACGAAGTCTGTTTAAGCAGCTTCATTGAGTGACTATGACCAGATGTTACCTGCTTAGAGCTCTTTCCTACAGTTTCCTGTTATTCTTCGGATCAAAGTGGATGGATGTCTTCAGAAGGCCTAAGGGGTTCCCTGTGGTCAAGCTGTATGAAGAGCAGCCACTCCCCTGCCTTCCCCATGTCTTCTGAACCATCATGGGTCCTCACTCACACTCTTTTTTTTTTTTTTGGCTTTGCAGTGAGTTTATTTTTTTTTTAATTTATTTATTTATTGAGGATTTCCGCCTCGTGCCCTTCCTCTAGCCCTCTGCTCGTGAACTCAGTCATTCCTCAGACTTCATCCTCTGCAGCCTGCCACCTAGTCAAGTTGAGCACTCACTTCTGTGCGCTCACTCCCCAGTTCCCTTTCTTCTCCATGGTGAGGTTGGTGCCCTGTCTGATTATCTCTGGCTCACAGAAACCAGACCAGGGAATCTGGGGCATTTGTAGAAGGAAGAGGTGGGATTGCAAGTCTAAAAGAAGGGCTCTTCTCTTCATGGGGTTTATCAGACAGAAAAGAAGAACTCCACATGTTCTGGGGGAGCGGTTACTCTTTGTCTTCTGCTAACAGGTGGTTTTCTCCTTTCAATTCAGTTGGCCCTAGGCTAGTGACCAGCATCTAATGCTTCTTCCCCTTCTTCCACAGAGGCTACTGAAGGTCTTGCATTTGGCTTGGCATCCTAGCTCCCAAACGTACTAACTATATGACCTAGGGTAGATCACACACCCTTTGGAACCTAGCCTAAAAAGAGGCAGAATGTAAAATGAAGTGATGCACCATGAGGAAGGACGAATAAGGGGATGGCACTTGTCTCCCAAGGTCCACCAGAAAACAGAAAGCTCTGCCTGCTCCAGAACCTTGAATCAGGACTGACTATCTAAAAAGCATGAACGGGACTGGTATCCAAAAGCATAACTGGCCGCAAGCTCTTTTCCTGTCCGAAGTGACTCAGTCCCTGCCCAGGATAGATCCCTCATGACAGGTCTAGTCAAAGAGAGCAGCCTCCCTCTCAGCCTGGCTGCCAGGCCCTGCAGTGGATCTTGCCTGTAAACGGGTTTGACTCGAATGGTAGCTAGCTGCCCTGCCCTGCCCTGCCCACCTGTTCACTGCCTCGAGAGACTCTTCCAATGATGCTTTCCACTCCCACCCTCTTCCAGGGCTACCTCCAGATACCTCAGCCAGGCACCATGTGGGGAGGAGGGATGTTATGTAGCCCATGCTGGCCTCAGCCTCTCAAGTGCTAGCATACAGATATGCACACGTAATATTGACTCAGATAAACCAAGTGCTGTCATATGACCAAGCCCCTTGGTTTGGGACGACATTTCTTCTCTGGGGACATCAGGTAATTTCTTACCCATTCTCAGCTGTCAAGTTGTTGTCTTCATGAACCTTTCCTCGGACACCCCACAAATTCTAGCCCAAGGTTTCTGTGGCCTTCCTTTCCACTACTGTGCCTTGCAGCCCCTGGCTCAGCTCTGAGACTAGCCAAAATGTCTCCTTTCAGAGTTGCAGTTTTCCCCTCCACCCTTTCTTTATAGCTCCGGCATCCTTTGAGCTTGGGTGGCAGCACCCAAGGGGACTGGGCAGTAGCCCCCTGGCATGCCATCAACAAGGCATTACTCTGAAAGCACAGGCACTGCTTCTAAGTGTAGAAGGCTCAAAGAGCAGGCTGGACTGCCAGGAAAGGAAAGGGGTGGCAGGTAGTGGCTCTGTTCAGCAAGGGTCACAACTCAAGAGTAGACAGCCAAAATACCTTCTCCGGAAGACCAGACTGAAGTCAACAGATGGGCCAAGGGACAGGTGGCTGTCTGAGAGAATGGGCTAGCAGGATCACTAAGCTGCCAGGGTGGCCCCTTCCCATCTGCAAGGCTGGAAGCAGAACTCAGGCAGGCCAATTTAGCCGAAGAGTTCCCAGGCTTGGAAGGGAACAAGTGATACCCTGAAAGCTATCAGAACCCAGAGGAGGCCTGGGGAAGATTCCTATACCAGAATACACTGGCGACAAATGGCCTGAACCCTGCAGCTGTACGCATGGAGAAATGGAAGCAGTGAGCGGGACCTTAAGATTGAAGCCAGTCTGGTGCAGAGTTGAGTCCAGAGGCTCCAGATGGACTATGTGTTCAATTGGTAGAAGCTAGGGTGCTTGAGTTTGTGTACAGGGAGTGCCACGTTCCTGCTTGTACCCTAATCCCCTCTCCCCCCCCTTCCCAGGTCCCGCCCTGCTGCCTCATCCTGCTAAGCTCTTCAACCAGTTTATACTTGCTGGGTGACTCTGCTGACTCTCAACAGGGTGGGTCCCCTGGGGCTAGGGGTCCCTAAGCCAAGCAGAGCTACACCCAGAAAGAGAACTATGGAGTCCTGAGCTTGTGACACTAGGGATCAGCTCACCTGCTAGGAGGTAGCCCAAACTCTTAGCATTTGGGGTGAGTTCCTCTCCTACAAAACATTGCCTTCAGGGACCTCCTACAACCCCAGCAGTTTGCACTGTCCATTATGAGGTTCTGCCTCTTCCCCAGCAAGGACAAACACTCTTTCTTGTCAAGAGCACCCACTACACTGCACTGCCACCTCCATCTCGCCCAGGAACAGATAGCTCCTGGGGTGGTGGCAGAGGCAGAGAGGTCTTTTTCTGAAGACCAACTTCCATGCTCAGGAATTGATTGCTCCACAGGCTGCAACCCTGCTGGGAGTCTTTAACTTATCTTCCAGTAAGGGGACTGGGATGCTATGCGCTTCCTGAGATGGGCCACTGTCAAAGGACTTCCAGCACTGTGCTGGAGCTGTGCTGTCTTGCAAATACACTGTTTTGAATAAGCAGGACACACTCTACCAGCAGTCTCTGTCTGAATGACCTGATGCCCCAGAACAGACTCTGCCTTTTCTCTGTGGCTCTGAAGCTGCCCCAGGCCAGGCCTCCAGAGCACGAGTGCACAAGCTGAGCCAAGGCCTTGCTGGCAGATAATCCCCACATGCCCTGAAGAATGGCTTTTTGCTGCTTTAAGAATCATCCACAGATCGGAAAAAGAATGTTCTAATTGGAAAACCTCCCCGCCATGGTTTTCCGGAGTTTTAGTACAGTTGGCCGGCAAGGAGGCTCCTGGGATGAGGAGGAAGGGAAGTCATGAGGAGGAGACAATGGGCTCCCTGCCCAGCGCCCCCTCATCTCCAGAACTAACTCAGCCACTGCTAGCCAGCATGGGGCCATTCTGAGGGCCTGGGCTTGTCAGTCTTGAGTGTAGAGAGGCTGTCTGGCTTTAACTGTGAGCTTTTTCCTGGAGTCCACCCCAATCCACCCCCCAGGAGGCCCCATTGCTGCCTCAGAAGTATTCCAGGCTCTTGGGACCCTCTCACAGGACTGATGGCTGTTGGGCACTGTGAACCAGTGTCTGGAAGAGGAAAGTATGGAAGCGGTCACCTGCTCAGAAACAGGAAAGCATAGTGGATACTGGTGTCTGTGGGGCCCATGGCTCTAATGGGCCCTGTACTAGGAGGCCTGGCAGCCTGCATTTGAAATTCTGAACAGCCCCATCGGTTGCAGGAAGCAGAGAAAGAGGTACCTCAGCCCCTGGTCCTGCTAAGCCTCACCTAGTAAGCCACTGGCTGACAGAGGAGCTTTCAAGTGTCAGAGCTATGGATTTGTTCTCTTGGGTGGACCTATGCCCTTCCGACTGGAGAGCAGCACCTAGGATGCGGCACATCCCTGAAGCCGTCTTCATCCAGGAAGGGCAGGTTATTTGTAGGCTCACCTCTTGCAGGCTGTAGACGTACTCATCTTTCTCGGACACCTTCCTGGATTCTTAGCTGTCTTGACTTCACCAAGGGTGGCAGCCTTTGGGAGAAGAGAAGGAAGAAGTGTAGGGAATTGCTCCTTGTCCATGCAAGGAGGAGCTTTACTTCCCTGTCCCATCTTTCAACTGAGACGAGCATCTTTCTTCTTCTTGCCCAAGTTGCTGCTGGTCAGATTCCTGGCCCAATCATGAAAAGTCAGGCTCCGGGCAAAGGCCTGGCTGTCATCAAAAAGGATCAGACTGACCATGCTGGAGGATGCCCTTGGCCCCTGTCCATGGCATGTAGCTTTAGTAATCTATATCTGTGGGCCATAAACTGACCACATGACTCTAGGCTGGCATTGTGCCTTCCATTCTTCTCTTCCTCTTGTCCCATTTCAGGCTTAGGGATCTGTGACTATATAACCCGAAACCAGTATATATCTGTAGAGCTGTACTGGCTTACAGAGGCATCACTGGCCATTGGAGATTGGGGGGAGGTCCATGGGAACCCTGACCAGACAGGGATCCTGGGCTGGGAGGTCTGGCAGAGAGCTATTTCTAAACAGCTGCATCTGTCCTGCTCAGGGGCCCAACTGAAGTTTAAATGAGTCACAGTGAAATACCGTTGGAAATTCTGTTCCTTTGTCATCCTGGCCCCATTTCAAATGCTCAGCCACCCCATGGGATTGATGGCTACTGTGCTGGAGAGCACAGACAGTAGTTGCATCCCTCATTACAGAAAGTTCCATTAGTAGTGCTGCTCTGGGTAGCCCACTTCCCCTTTGATAGATCTCTCTACTTCATTCCTCCACCTAGCAAAGACCTCCTGGAACCCTTTCCAGGAAAAGATCTCCCAAATTCATCTTTCTTGGAATGGGCCAGTTTGTTTCTGAATGAAAGCTCAGCTCCATGGTCCTCTGAAACAGCAGTGGAGCAGGGCTAAAGTCAGTCACACCTGGGGACCAGGCATCCCCAACCTGCACCTCCCAATTTTATGTACGTTTGTATCTCCAAAGACTATCAAGTCCACTTTAGGTACATGCCATGGTGTCTGGACTTCTAGAATCTCTAATCCAGGCCTCCATTTTTACCAAAACCTCCTATTTTTCTTTTTCTTTTCTTTTTTTTCTTTTTTTTGGTTTTTCGAGACAGGGTTTCTCTGTAGCTTTGGAGCCTGTCCTGGAACTCCCTTTGTAGACCAGGCTGGCCTCGAACTCACAGAGATCCACCTGCCTCTGCCTCCCGAGTGCTGGGATTAAAGGCGTGCACCACCAACGCCCGGCAAACCTCCTATTTTTCTAAGGGTTTGTTCAGTTGCTTCTGGGACAACAATACATCAAGCTTCGCAGAGCTCCCATCCTGATTTATATACTTGCTTTAGCCCTTCACAGACTTCCTCAACTGTTCTATGTATCTACCTACCTACCTGTCTGTCTGCCTGTTTGTCTGTCTATATATCTATCAAGATAGGGTCTCACTATGTAGCCATGTGTGGCCTTCATCTTGCTATACAGACCAGGCTGGCCTTGAGCTCACAGTAATCTACCTGTCTCTGCTTCTAGACTGCTAGAATTTAAGATATTAGTCACTATACTGGGCCATTTTATTTTTTGAAATAAGATTGATAACTGAACCTGGAGCATGCTGGTTCAGCTAGACTAGCTGGCCAGTAACATCTTCCTGTCTCCACTGTCATCCCAGTGTCAGGATTACAGGTGTATCAAGGCACCTGTTTTTTTTTAAATACTGAGATCATAGGGATTGAACTCAGGTCCTTATGTTTATATGGCAGACAGTTTACTCACAGAACCACCTCTTTAACCCTTTAACTATCTCCTTTTCTTTTGTATCACAAACAATGCCTGTCATTAGCTCAGTGGTATAATGCCCACTTAGCATGTACAAGGCCATGACCTCAATCCCTAGCACTTCAAAAGAACTGTCCATTTTACCTGGAACATTTCCCATCAACATTATTATGATTATTAATTTTAATCTCAGTGAACCTCACTCCCACCTCTATTTGCCGTTCCATTTCTGTTCCTCTACTGGGAAAAACCTAAAGGAGTTTTCTAGACTTACTGTGTCTACTCCCATTCTTTCACAATCTCATTCCCATCAGGATTTCAGCCTACTGCTTGCTTAAGATCAGTCTTGGCACTAATTCAATTGCCAAACTCACAGCTCACAGGTAAAACTGACTGCTCCTTCTTTCTAGAAAAACTTGTCTTGGCTTCCCTGACACCCCACTTATAGGAGATATGAAAGTTAGATGCTCAGGCTCCGGAACCAGATTATCTAGGTACAAATCCTGGATATGCAAATTATCCAAGTTACTTGTCTAGGTTTCAATTTCCTATCTGTGCGTTTGAAGCAAGAGTACCATTACCTGCCTTTGTGGGACACTGTAAGAGTTAAGTACAGCACATGCATTCTGCTAGACTATAGCTTGTTACTTGGCAATGCTCAACAAATGTTTGCTGCTGCCATTGAATTCACCACATGGATGTTTAAGAATCAACTAAATTAAAACATGTTCAAAAAATTTCTTGTCTTTCCATTCTAAGCCTTTGTTTTGTGCTAGACTTTTAGAACACACACATTTATTCATCCCAGATACAGAGTCTACAACAGATCAAAGTATGCACATTACCCAAGTTCAACTTGGTGAACCAATGGGCTTTGTTGGGTTACTTACAGGAATATGGATGAGGGTTACTAACTGGAACAAAAGTGACTCAAAGACATCCAAGCACATGTGACAGTTCACAAAAGCTGGAAATCTGGAACATTCTGCGCAACCTGCAGCTCAACAGGTTAAAAACTGTCCCTTTCAAGTAACTTTCCAGACAACTCAGCTGGTTTCTCCTTTTTGGCAGCTGGGTTGGTCTCAGCCTTCTTCACAACTTGGCTTGTCTGAGAGTGACTCTTGGCAGTCTTTATTGTTTACTCTTGGGAGAGAGAGTAAATCTGTTCAGTTTTAGGAAGTTCCTGAAGCTCTTTTGAATGGTTTATCTTCTGTCTTAAGGAGCTTCCCTGGGAGGTGGAATGTTTTAGTCTCAGATTAAACTGCTCCAAATAAATCTTAACTCCCTGACTGAGGGGCTCCTCCATATCTAACCAAACCATCTGCAAGTCTTGACCGCAGCTCTGCCTTCCTGAGCACTCCCACCCGCACTCACTGCCATCTCCACGCCTACACTAGTGTCACCTCTTCTCTGCTCTTTTGGCTGCTGCTGTTAACCTACTCTGTCACCCATTGCCAAGAAGCCAGAGTGCTTTATCCCTGTTCTTTCTATCCAAGCTGGCAACAGGGCACTATCTGAGACTCTGTAACTCCTGACCCAGGTCTGATGCCAGCTACAGCCCCATCTTCTTCAGCTGCATGCACATTGAGTTCATACCGAATGTCTTCTTGTTCCCATCCAAAACTCATCCTGTCTTTAAGCTTTAGTGTTGACTCATGTCTCCCTTACCTGCCTTACCACCTTGAAAACTCTCAGTTTTCAAGGCAAGGTCACTACCTCTAGCAGGAAGGCTTTATGTTTGTTTTTCAAGATAGGGTTTCTCTGTGTAACGGCCCTTGCTGTCCTGGAACTGATCTGTAGATCAGGCTGGCCTTGAGCTCTCAGAAATCTGCCTGCCTTTGCCTCCCGAGTGCTGGGATTAAAGGAATGTGTCACCACTGCCTGGCAGGAAATTGTTTTTAATCGCTAAGATCAAGGGCAAGGTCTCTTCCATCGTCTTTGCCACAGTACTTACTACCTGGCATGGTCACGGTCTCCTGACCGTCTCCTTCATTACTCCTGAATAAAGAGCATATCCTTCACACCTGACCTTTTACTGCATGAGCCCTTGATACCATGCCTGGGTAAGCACACAGGAAACATCCAACGGATACTTGAAGGAAGGAAGAAATACAAAGTTCATTCAAATGCAGTGTGTGACCAAGGTAGCACTTCAAATAAGTGCATTAAAAGCATATCATCAAAGAAATTACGTTGGAACAACAAGTTAGGTTTTGTACTTTACACTCCACATGAAAATAAGCTCCAGATGGCTCAGAAATTTAATGTAAAAATGAAACCATAAGACCACTAGAAGGAATCTTGGAGTGGGAATAGGCTTTCTAAGTATGTGATGAAAACCAGAAACCATAAAAGAAAAGATGAAGAAATGAAAAAGTTCTATGTAGCAAAACCCACCATAATTGTAATTACAGAAATAACAAATGGGCAAGACTTGTTTGCTGTGCACATGACAGCTTGAGCCCTCACCTTAAAATTAACCCAACAGGAAAATAGGCCAGTAAAGAAATAGAACAGACAATCCAAACCAGAGAACTCATCAACTGCCAATTAACACACAACAGAAGACAAAAGAAACTGGCTGTTTCTATCTCTGCCTCAGGTATGAAGAACTGAAAAGAACCCTATAAAACATGGGTTATTTGGGGTGAGGGAAAGTGGGTACACTCATGTTCCAGTAGGTCCTAGGAATGGGAATATAGATCAGTGCTGTCTTCCTCCTTCAACATGATCCAGGTAACAAAATGGTAACTCCCTTCCACCCAAGAGGACTAACATATAATATACAGATCGCTTTTACTGTGTGATGTAATATATGCACATTTATATGTTATATAAAACATGATCCATATAAATATCTCTCCATGCCATCAGCATTAGCTAGGCACTCCAGCCTCTGTTCTGGTGCTTGGGCATGACATGTCCTTACTCAGATGAAAGGCCTACTTATATGCTGTAGATCCCATCTCCTGCTCTGTGCATACACTTCTCCTTTCCTCCTGGGATAGCAATTAGCCCCTCTTTAAAAAAAAGATTCTATTTATTTATTATATAGACAGTGTTATGCCTGCACTTCAGAAGAGGGCACCAGATCTCATTACAGAAGGTTGTGAGCTACCATGTGGTTGCTGGGAATTGAACTCAGGACCTCTGAAAGAGCAGTTAGTGTTCTTAACTTCTGAGCTCTCTCTCTAGCCTTCCATTAGCCCCTCTTAACCAAGTCATTCTTCATTCTGATCAGCATTCTGTAATTCTCCTCACCACAGGAAGCCAGCTTTTTCTTGACCCCCATTTTCCTTCAGAGGATCATCTACATTTCTTGCTCTGGCTCTCCTTGTTTCCTTCTTTTCCTCATTTGTATCACTATTGGCTCTTGTCAAGGTCTGAAGTCTGCTGTGTTGCTAAATCCAATGGCTATTTTTAAAGTTCATATTTTACTGGACACCAGTGTCATTTGAGGCCAGTCGCTCCAATTTCTTGTAGTCCCTTATTGCACTAAACTCTGTTGTGTCTAACATTCCTTTCCAAGCTCTCTCAGGTTTTATGTGGATGTAGTTGTCTCATGTTGGTGTCATTTTGTAGGTGGAGCCCGCTCGTTTGTTTACCGGCAGCCCAGCTATGAAATAATCACAGAGAAACTATATTAACTGCAACACCGCTTGGCCAATAGCATAGGTTTCTTATGAACTAACTCTTACGTCTTAAATGAACCAATTTCTATTGCTTTGTATTTTACCACGGGGCTCGTGGTTTACTGGCAAGGTTCCCGGGTGGGCACCTTTCTCCTTCAGCAGCATCCCCTTGACTCTGCCTTCTTTTCTCCTCTACCTCTGCTTGCAATTCCTGCCTTGCTCTATTCTGTGCTGCCATAGGCCAAAGCAGCTTCATTATTAACCAATGATAATAAAACATATTCATGTCATACAGAGGGGAATCCCACATCAGACAAGTGGAGCTATAGGAGTTCGAAGACAGACTAGTATACATAGCATTGGAGGATAAAGAACCTGAAATGACCCTACCCTATAGCAACACTGACGAATATCTTGCATATCATCACAGAACCTTCATCTGGGGATGGATGGCGTTAGAGACATAGACCCACACTGGAGCACTGGACTGAGCTCTCAAGGTCCCAATGAGGAG
>NW_004949143.1:106821-111159 GCF_000317375.1 Microtus ochrogaster
AGGAAGGAAGAGAGAAAGAAAGGATACATGACAACATGGTGTGATTTTATTTCTATAGCACAGTACAAAGGCATTGAAAACACCTTGGAGAATGTTATTATAATCTATAAGCTAGAATTCCAGTCGCATTTTGTTTCTGCTTGTTGTTTTTATATGTTCTATTTTGTATTTCCTATAATGTTTCACTTTTTAAAAGATTCACTTATTTTTATTTTATATCTATGGGATTTTTGCCTGTATATATGCCTGTGCACCACGTGTATGAAATACCCATGGAGGTGAGAAGGGCACCAGATCCCCTGGAAATGGAGTTATGTGGACTGTCATGAGGGTGCTGGGAACTGAATCTGGGTCCTCTGGAAGAACAGCCAGTTCTCTTAACCACTGAATCTTTCCAGGCCCTTCCATTTTTTAAAAACCATGCCTGTAATCCCAGTACTTGGGAGGTAAAGACAGATGATCAGGATCTTAAGGTCATCCTCATTTAAAAAGTAGAGTTCAAGATCAGGCTGACCTGGGCTACATGAAACCCTGTCTCCAAAACACAAAACAAAACAAAAGCAAACAACAACAAAAATACCCTCTGCTCCCTATGTATCATTATCCATAGAAGCCCCGGAGTTTCCCCAAATTATACAGAATACAGTTATTGCTCTTGGTTGCCATTAGGGGTATATAGTAAGAATGTATTGCTGCAGGACATATAGAAATCGAGTTGAAACTGAAAGCTTCTTTTTTACTGGCTAGTTTTCATAGTGCCTAGAGGTCCTGTGCAGTTCCTGGGGGAAAAACACTCATCAGTGGTCTTATCTAGCTGTGGACCTTGCAGGCTGATCTGCCAGGCAATATATGACCATTAGTATAATGGTGGCATGACTTTTTGGAGGGCAATCACTTTCTGATGAGGCCTGATCTATAGTAGGGAACACATGTAGAACTGATCAAAAGACTGTAACTGGGGAAGTCACATGCCTCAGGGGACAATGTGCTATTGATGCTTTGCTACTTGGACATGGAGCCAAATTACATTCTAAGTAGTCTTGATTACACCCACAGACTCTCCACCTTGGGCAGAGAAGCATCTTTTTGTAGTGGGTGGTGGTTAATGCCAAGACTCCCAACTTATCAAAGTGCTGAGAATAAGTGACTGTTGAGTGCTCTGCCCTTAACAGGACATCTACACCACCCCTTCCAAGGTCCAGGGAATATTTTGGAAGGGGCAGAGAGACTATGAGAGCCTGAGAATGGAGTGCAGTGCTGTGGAAGGGTTGCTTCTGAATGTTTAGCACTTGTTGTACAAGCACGAGGACCTGGGTTTGAATCCCTAGAACCTTCATAAAAAGCAGGGCATGTCAGTCTCTTCTGGGCCTGAATGGGCAGAGGACACAGATGCTCCCCCATGACTTCTTGGTCTGGGACAAAGGGGCACAATCAGCCAGGAGCCTGTCTGGAGCCAGAGGCACCATCACACTGTCACCTGAGATTTCTATGCTCAGGCAAAAGAGAGAAAAGGCAACAGATCCATGCCATGCCTGTGGCTGGGGCAGGCAGGACTCAACCAAGTGCCAAATGTAACCCAACCAAGAACCCTGGTGTTGGGCTGTTTGGTACCACTGTGTGAGAGAATATGGGGTGGGGAGATGGAAGAGAGGGTGAGAGGGAATGGTTTGAGGAGAGAGGCAGATCTGGAGAGGAAACGGTGGTGGGGAACAGGCTGACATGAATGGCCTACTGCCCACTGCAGTCCAGGTTGAAGTGCTGGGCCTGGGCTAAGACCAAGGGCCAAGTCTTGGTCTGGAGCCCTAGAGCAGCTGAGGGGGCAAGTGCTGGTATCTATGGCTCCTGTTATTGCTGGGGGCCATGCCAATCTGAGTGGCCTGTGCAACTCACCTGGAGCCATGGTGATTTCCTGGCCTGGGCTACTGCCAAAGACCAGGTCTAGGTCTATGGTCCTGCCTCAGCTGGTGTCATAGTTAGAAGACGGCATTTCAAAGCATACCTCTCCATTCACAGGCCCTTATATTCTTTATGTTCCCCTTTCCTGCATCCCTACAGACCCCCATATGAATAGCACACACACACACACACACACACACACACACACACACACACACACACTACATCCCACTCATACCCCCATACACATACAATGACCACGAAGAAGACACAGCAACTGTAGTTGCTTGTTCAAGACCTACACAAGATTGGGTCTCTCAATATTCCACCATGGATCAGGAGGGGACTCATGAGGTCCTCACCCGTCCCTAGCGATCTGTTCTCAGTTAATGGTTGCTGGGGGAAGGGTATCGTTTTCATCCATGGTGTAGCCATGGGTAGGTTGCCCCTGTTCTAGTAAATAACGCTTAGCTAAGCTCATGCAAATTTAGGTCCAGGCTGGTCCTGGACCTCGACATACAGATTATACAATGCAACTAATCCTAATTAGACTCAGTGATTTCAAAAAGAAGACATGAAGGTTAGAGGGACTAGCTGGGAAGATGACATCCGCAGGAGTGGGAGGGGATAAGAGAGGGTAATGTGATGAATATGATCCTAATACATTGCGTGTATGCATATGTGCACAACTGTCCAAAATGATGCTAAATTTGTCTTTTTAAAAAAAATTCAAAAATAATTTCACTTTATCTCATATCTCCATGTACAAAGTATCTAGAAGGTTTCACAAAAAAAATGATCATAGTGGCTGCCTCTAGGAATTGGTTTGTGTGGGCAGGGTAAGAGAGCACTTTAAATTTTCTTTGTTCCTTTCTGTGTTTTTTTTTTATATTTTTATGACAGTACACTACTTTCATAATAAACTCAACCAATAAAAACAAGAAAGAAAGCTGTTCTTAGCATGCAGGGTATCTTTAGCAGTCTCAGAAACTTTAGGTCCAGCTTGAGGAGTTACTCTGATGCCCCCAAGACTTTACAGAGTCAACTCAAGCCCTGCCAGGCCACTCTTTTGGGGGGAACTTGTGAGATCCAGAGTCAGTGGCAGTTTTTGCTCCTGGGTAATACCTTAAGCCAGAAACTATGTGTTACCCCTATAAAATAACTGGTTATAGGTTTTTCCCTCTTTGCTGGGAGGAGAGGTTATCACCCAGAAACCCAGAAAGGAAACGTTAACACAACCATGGAGCCAACAGGTTGTCAGGTTGTCAAAGGCCAGAAAGCTCCAATAGCAAACTAGCCTGTCTTTTGTTTTCTTTTCCTTATTATTTTTGAGACAGGGTCTCTTGTGGCACAGGCTGGCCTCCAACTCACTTTGCTATTTAGCCAAGGATGACCTCAAACTTCTGATTTTACTGCCTCCACTTCTAGTGCTGGGATTACAGGTGTGCACTGTTATGTCTGGGCATTAGAGCCAGGGTTTTGTGCATACCAGAAGCCTTCTGCTACTTGAGCTGCAGCCCAGCCCCATCAGACTGTCTTTCTAACCAAGCACTGTCAGCCTATAAAGGTGACAGTAAGGTATAGTCTGCAAAACAAGAAAATGATCGTGTACATGAATCTCCTTAGTCTATACTTGAAGACAGAATTTGGAGTCCCTCCAAGTTGAATGCCCTCTTTTCCCTCCACAGCGCATGAGCTCTCCAAGGCAGAAGCCATTCCTTTCGGAGTAGTAAGTAAATGCTGGGGACATTTCCACAACAAACAGCACACAAAACACAGAAGTGACAGTTTGTGAATGCCCATGTTTCTAAACTCAAGGTAGCAGGTGATGCGTGGCTGTCTCCCAGCACTCCTGGTATTTGAGTCTAGGCAGTGGCCCACAGAGCTCAGGACATGTTTCCTGACTAAATTACTGAGGTGGCAAAAGCTGTGGCCAAGGCAGCCTTCTTGGACAAGTGGATTTGTCACAAGTGGGTGACATCTGAAGAGACAATCTCTATATTGTAGTTTCTGGCATTCACACACACACACATATATAAACACACCCCAAATAAAACAGCAACCCAGAATCATACTTTACAGATCATTCCCTCATGATAGCACACAAAACGCCTTTAGCTTTCTTTGCACGACTGTGTTTTCCTAGGTTTTTTTTCTTTGTCATTTTAAGACAGGGTCTCACTATGGCCCCTTTAGCTGTCCTGGAACTCAATGTGTAGATCAAGTTAGTCTTGAACTCACAGAGGTTCACTTGCCTCTGTCTCTTGAATGCTGGGATTAAAGTTGTGTGGTACCATGCTAGACCATGCTTTACCACTTCTGATGTTTGCTCAAAAGCTTGAGCCTGGTGAGCTTTTTGCTTTGTTGTTTTTTAAGATTTATCTTATGTGTCTATGTGCATATATCATAGTGTATGTTCTCTCTCTCTCTCTCTCTCTCTCT
>NW_004949143.1:111259-121316 GCF_000317375.1 Microtus ochrogaster
TGTGTGTGTGTGTGTGTGTGTGTGTGTGTGTGCGTGTGTGTGTAAGCATCCTTGCATTCATGTGCCCTTTGAGTTCCAAAGAGCTCCTCTGGAGCTGGTCCCCTGGAGCTGGAATTAGGTAGTTTGGAGATGCCCGAATGTGGACCCTCTGGAAGAGCAGCAAGCACTCTTAACTGCTTAGTTATCTCTGCAGTCTCACTTCTGTTTTTTTTCTTTCTTTTGGAACAAAGTCCCATTCTGTAGCCCAAGTTGGCTTGGAATTTGTAGGTATGCTCCTGTTTCAGGCTTCCCAGTGATAGGATTACAGATTTGAGCTACCATATCCAGAAATAACTGGTTAAAACACCACATTAATTTATGTTTTGAAGTGATATTTCAAAAGTCATTCAAGCTGAGCCAGGTGGCTCACTCCTGTAACTCCAATACTTGGCGTGGGGACGGAAGCAAGATGATTACTGTGAATTTGAGAGCAGCTCTCTCTAACCTACCCATGAAACACAAGCATCCTGGTTTCCTGCCGTGACTCAGGCCCAGACCCAGGGCTCTCAAATGCCCCTGAACATGGAGGCAGGAACAAGAACCTAGAAGAAGGAGTCCCTGTAAGTGGGGGAAGGGCCGAGGAAGCCAGTGGAGGAAGTGTGTTATAGAAAAATAGGAATGATCTGGCATGGCAGTGTATTCCCTATGTTCAACTGCTGGACTCACGTCAGAGTTTTTTGGTAAACAGGTATTCCTCCATTATGTGCTATTTCCTCCCAGGAAAGAAAATGGTAGCTGGGCGGTGGTGGCACACGCCTTTGATCCCAGCACTTGGGAGGTAGAGGCAGGTGGATCTTTGTGAGTTTGAGGCCAACCTGGTCTACAAGAGCTAGTTGCAGGACAGACTCCAAAGCTATAGAGAAACCCTGTCTCGAAAAACCAAAAAAAAAAAAGAAAGAAAAAAATGGTAGAGGAGAGAGGAAAATGTCAGTATATACTTCAAAATGATATAAAGACAAAAGAATCCCAAATGCCATAGAGTTGCTTAAATGGGGCCCCATATGGTTCAAAGAGGGGAAGAGAACACGAAAATGGCGTAGGTAGGCCCCTCCCTCCCTATAAAGTCTAGATTCCACATAAAGGGCAGTAAATGTAGAGTCACATTCATCAATCTTCTATTAGCTCACCCTGTGGTCACTTTGATGTAGGTTTCCTGCAGCAGCAGAGATAATTCCTGTGTGGCTGGTACACACTTTCATCTCCCCTTTCCCTGATCCCACTCCCAGCTTTGAGCAGGGAGGCTTGGGGGTTCAACAGTGAGCTAAAATCCACACAGAAGGACTGGTGTTTGGTGTGCGTCACATGGATTAGTATGCTTAACTCAAAAGGCATTTTGCCCAGTGAGAGGACAGCCTTCTTGCACCAGCTGCTTCCATCAATCACCTTTACTTAGGAGTCACAACTTCCACTTGACACATCTTAGGGAAACTGTGTGATCTTCAGAACTGGCTGGCTGAGTGGCTTGTATGACAACTCAGAGTTGACACCCTGCAATGACATGAGCTGGGGCTCAGAGAGGCCTAATTATGTATGGTTGAAGGCAGCTTGTCTTGGCCCCTTGAGGCTTCGGGTTGACATGGTGTCATGTAGGTAGCATAAGAAAGAGTGAGTATGTCAAGATGATCAGAGAAGGACAGAGAGGAACCACAGTTCCATGATAGACAATTCCCACAAGGAAAGAGTTGGAGAAAAGGTCTCAGATGTCACCTTGATTGAGATTTACCTAGATGCCAAGAATAGACTGTAAATATAAGTTTCTGTCTCGCTTAGTCCTACAGCTGTTCAGTCCCAAAGAAACACACAGAGACTTACATTAATTATAAACTGTTTGACCTACTAGCTCAGGCTTATCATGAACTAGCTCTTATGACTTATTAACCCATAATTCTCACTTTTGTTTAGCCACGTGGCTTGGTACCTTTTCTCAGCAAAGCATTCTCTCTCGCTTCCTCCACATCTGACTGGTGACTGGGTCTCTGCCTTTCCTCTTCTAGGAATTCTCTTAGTTTGATTGCCCTGCCTATACTTCCTGCCTGGCTACTGGCCAATCAGCATTTTATTAAACCAACACGAGTGACAAATCTTTACAAAAGCATTCTCCCACAGCAGACCTCCTCTTCCAGGAGGTTGCTCTGCCTAGAGAACAGTGAGCACAAGCCCACAATTGACATCTTAATCTGATCTGAATTTCTGTAACCACAAGAGACCAGAGACTTCTGAACCCTGCTTGACATGACATTGTGGGGTCAACAAGGCCACCTCTACAAAGCTGGATCAAGGCAAGTGATTCCAGGGTGCAGAGTTAGTTGATATTCACAACACTTTTATGTCAGGGATAATTTCTTTCCAACCTCAAACCACTGAATGGTGTACACTGATAATTATTTACATTTTTTTTTTTTGGTTTTTCGAGACAGGATTTCTCTGTAGCTTTGGTGCCGGTCCCGGAACTAGCTCTTGTAGACCAGGCTGGCCTCGAACTCACAGAGATCCGCCTGCCTCTGCCTCCCGAGTGAATTATTTACATTTTACACAAGGTGCTGTGATTCTACAGTTGGTGAGTAGTGGTGCTCCTAATATAAAAAATGAAGCTAATCTTTACTGCAGCCTTAACTATGTGTTAGGAATGGTACTAAGCAGCCCTGTTAGGTGTCCTGAGAAATCTATCTTTGAGACTTTGGTCTCTTCTTTTTGCTGCTCCATAAGGAGGCTTCTTTTTCTTTGATAAAAATTAAATTATTGGCAGGGTACAGTGGCTCTGTAGTCTCAGTACTTGGGAGGCTGAGGCAGAATTGATCTGAGTGTGAAACCACCCCGTGGGGTGCACAGTGAGTTTGAGGCCACCCAGAGTTACACACCAAGAGCCTGTCTCAAAAATGAACTTAAGAAACAGATGCAAGTGTTTCTATGCTAAAGTAAAAAATGTGTGCAAAATGCCACACTTGACAGAAAGCACATGATTGGCTTTTTAGTATGCTATTTCTAGAAAGATCAGGAGGTAACTTGTACATGGAAGCTCTACCCTAAATGTTTGGCTACTTGTAATGAGAGTGAAGGCCTCATCAGACGATGATGTGGGATTCCCCTCTATATGATATGAATATGTTTTTTTTATTATTGGTAAATAAAGAAGCTTCTTTGGCCTATGGAAGGGCAGAATATAGCCAGGCTAGAAGAGATATAGAGAGAGAAAAGGCAGAGTCAAGGAGATGCCATGTACCTCCCAAAGGAGAAAGATGCCAGAACCTTACCAGTAGGCCACTGCATCATGGTAATACACAGATTAATAGAAATGGGTTAATTTGAGATATAAGAGCTAGCTAGGAATATGACTAAGCCATTAGCCAAGAAGTGTTGTAATTAATATAGTTTCTGTGTGTTTATTCAGGTCTGGGCAGCCAGGAAAGGAATGCACAGTCTCCAGTTACAAGACTCTAGCAGGGCACAGTCCATAACTGCCTTTCTTTCTGGGGTCTATGACCTTAGGTACCTGTTGCTGTGTCCCTTACTGAGAGTCCAGACAGACCTGATGTAGGACATGTGCCTGTGTTTCCTGCCAACTGCTTCCACTGGGGCAGGCAGCACCCTGAACAGCTGGGGAATGGTCAACAGGAGTATACGGAGGCTCAGAGTAGTGAGAGCATACAGCCATATAGCTTTGAAGTGGCCGAGTCCAGATAGCAATCCAAGGCATTTGGAGCCCTTGAGAAAAGTGATTGTGCTGGGTTAAATAACTTGCCCCAAGGACACAATTCACTTTTGTTGCAACTGCTCCTGTACACTCAGGCTTCTCCATGCATTTGGGCAGTGTGGGCGAGTGATGCAGGGCTACAGTGTAACTAGGGAGCCTCTTCTGCCTGGTATCTTAACTTTGGGCCCTGTGCATGAAACATGTCAAGGGGTAATAAGGCTATAACATCGTCAAAGCTTCTTGTCAAGTGTGTTTCCAAAAGTTTTATTGTTGACCTGCCAATTTTTGAACTGAATTCTATCCTGCCATATATTAATGTGAGTTAACTAAGCAACTGTACCCTGGCATCAACACCAACTTGCTTATGACACAAGACTATGTCCGTGTACCTTCATTACTCAGGACTTTGCTGAGGTGGTGGAGTTTTTTTTTTGGTATCTATGTTTATGTTTTGGATTGTTATTTTCTTGTTTTCTGTACCTTTCAGGGAATGTTTCTTCTTTTCCTAGGTTTTGATAAGTGGTTGAGAGAAATCAATACCCAAATCACCTAAGCCTGAAGATTTTGTGAAGAGGCTGAGCTGGTGTCAGTTCCAGCAGGGAAGAACCAACAGCAGATCCATCCTAATAGATCTATTGACAGGAACTGGCTTGTGTGATGGCAGCAGCTGCCCAGGGAGGTCTAAATTTCAGAGCACAGCCATTAGGAAGAGCAGGCTGCAAACCACCATGACCATTTTTTTTCTTCCTCAGAAAAGCCTCCTTTTTTTTTCTTCCTCAGAAAAGCCTCCTTTTTTTTTCTTCCTCAGAAAAGCCTCCTTTTTAAACCTTTTAGCTGATACGTTGAGGCCAAGGCAGATGCTTGCTCTAGAATCATCTTCCTACTTAGAGCCAAATAATGGTGGATTTGAATCACTACTGCAGAATATTTCAAAGTAGCACCCAGATTAATGTTTGACTGAATAACTGGGCTCTCAACCACTTTGACTCATTCTGACCCACCTAGCCCAAATGTGCAGGTGTTTTACAACAACTGAGTCTCTGACTTTCCAGATACCAACCGCATGTTCTGTAATGAGATTACCTCTGACATGAGCTACCTAGAGATAGCCCACCTAACACGTCAAATGCCGGTTCATGTCCTAGGTTGCCGCCTGCCCTTCCAGACAACTGGCTACAAAATTCAGAGCTCTTATCATCCCCTTCTGAAGTTTAACAGTTTACTTGAGTGACTCACAGAACTCTAGGAATCACTTTACTTGCTATCACTGTTTATTATAAAGAATGCAACTCAGGAACAGCCCAAAGAAAGAACTGCACGGGAGAAAGAGTTGATGAATCCATCGCTCTTGGGCAAACAACGGTTGGTTTTGATGCTGAGTGCTCCCCAGAGGCCCACGTGTTAAAGGCCTGCCCCCTGGGGTGGTACTGCTGGGAGGGAATGACAGTCTGGGTTCTCACGACAGGTTCTGTTATAGTGGGAAGGACCCCTGGCAAGGGTGATTTATCAGCCTCTTTCCCTTTTTCTTTTGTATTCTAGTGATGAAATGAATGGTTTTGCTTTGCTTTATCACACACTCCCATCATGATGGCTGCTTCACCATAGACCCAAAGCAATAGAGTCAAACATTCATGGTCTGAAATCCCTGAAAATACAATGAAAAAGCAAAGCGTTTCCATGTCTGGGTGCTTTTCCATGGCCATGTTTGTGTGCACTCATCAAGATGAAAACTCATGCATTGCTGAGCTCTCCATTCCTGTGCTGTGCTTTAATACAGAGTGAAAAACAAGAGAGTACATTGTTTTGAGGTTTGAGTTGTAAAAGTTTTTCTTTCCCTTCATAATATGGAGGACTGGAAGAGAATTCAGCAAGGATGGACTTCCTTTTTTTTTGCTTATGAACAAAGATAGTCTTTGCATCACCAATGATGTTCAGGTCTATCTGTTGGGACACACAAGTGAAGCTTCAGTAGTTGGGGCCAAGAGTGAATCTGCCTGGTGATCCAGGTTGATGCATGGGGCATAAAGGGGAAATGGCCTGGAGTCTGGACATCCTGGGATTGGGCTGTTGCTGCCATCAGGTTAATTAGTGGCAGAGTTAAAGGCAGTACTCTAACCCCAGTTTTCTGTCCATGGCATGCCCACTGTCTGATCGCCAAGGATTATGGCACAGTGGGGAGAGCCCTAGCCCTGGCACACTCCTCAACAGGACCTGTGGGCTTTAATCTAAATATCCCCTAATTGTGGATTTTGGCCCAGACTGCCTCTGGCTTCCAGCAGACTCCTGCTTCCAGGCTTTGCAAGCAGCTACTTATCCACTTCAAGTAATTCTCGCCTGCTGGGATTCTGAACAGAAACACTGAGATTCTTCTCCTTTCGGTTCTATTAGGCAGGAGCCACACAGGTCCTTGGGGTTCCAGTGCTTGGGCTCACCGTATAGAATAAATTAAAGGACATGTGTTTTTGTAGATGTTTAAACCACTAGTAAAAGCATTTTGATGATGTATGGACAAGTGTAGTACATGTGGTTAACATCCCTGCACTCCCTCCCTATCATCCTCGGTCCTAGAAACCACTTGTGTGCCCATAGCTTGCCATTTTAAGTCTGTGGAACTGAGCTGAGTGGAGGGCCCTCCCCAGCCATGTTTTGCGGGACAGCTGGGAAGGGCTCAACATGTTACCACAAGACAAGGCTCAGAGCCTAGCAGTCACCAGGCTGTGCTTGTGGCTAGATCTGGGCACAGAATGAAGATGATGTCAGTTGAGCTTCACATTATTTCACCCAATTAACTGAGAGTTAATTAGTATTTCCAGGGTGCTGTTTCTTCACTGCCGGAGTGGCAACGAGAGGATCACTCACTTAGAAGATATGTAACACTTAGACCCCTTAAGACATGTGGGAAAGCTTAGCTTGCCAGGGCTGCTGGAACAAAAAAAACCCATAGAACTGGGGGCTTAAAACAAGAGAAGTGGATTCTCTTTCAGTTCTGAAGGCCAGAAGTCTCAAATCAAAGCGTTGGGAGTGCTATCCTCCTTAGTGAACCTCTAAGGATTGTCCTTCTTTGTGTCTTCCAGCCTAAGTAGCCCTAGGTGTTCTGTGGCTTGTGACTACATGGCTCCCATCGGTTTCTTTCTCCAAATGGCCATCTTCAGTCCTGTATGTGTTTCTAGTCTCTTCTTCTGAGGACACCATCAAATTTGAATTCAGGCTCCTATAATCTTATCTTAGCTTGATTTTATCTACAAAGACTCTTTACTAAAACGGTAACAATGCAGGGGTTTGGACAGGGAACTGAGGTCATAAAATCAGCTTGACAGTGTCTATCTATCTGTCTATTTTCCTGCCTCACCTCCTTCCTTCATTTGAACATCCTCCAGTGACATTTGGCATCTTGGGCCCTACTGCTATCACTGGTGCTGGGCCTAGCCTTTGCAGCCTTGCCCTTGGGGGTCACATCTATGTTGGAAGCCCCTTCAGTTAAAATATGCAGATGGCTGCCAGCTGAAATCCTTTTTAGCTCAGCCTCTCAGCTTCCTTTCCCTACATGCTAATCACAATCCCAAATAAGGTACAAAGGGGTATTCCCAAGTCTCTTGAGTCCCATCCTTGCTGGAGGAAGATCCAGACCTAGTAGCAGATATTCCAGCTCAGAGCCTGAAGCAGTGCTGAACAAACACTTGCACCCTGGGCCCCAGGATTCTGAGAGAAGAGGATCCACCCACATTTCTCAACACCATCTTCTTGGTGACCTCTATACAGGTTTCCACTAACCAGCTGGTGCCAAATGAACCCAGGGAATAATCTGAATAGTTCTGGTAGACAGGGCTGAACATATCTAACAGTTTCCTTAAGGTCCTAGGCCCTAGAGGAAGCCAAGCAGAGGCCCTTGTGGGGCAAAAAGAAGGTAGGCAGTCCTTAGCACTTTCCTCTCTGAGCCAACTTGCCTGGCTGCCCCACCCCAGATTTGGAGCAACTGAACCTGTTAGGACTTGCCTGCACTTTGACCTCTCTTCCAGGTAGAACTTAGCTTCAAAACTGAGCTCCAGTGTATTTCATGCCTCAGCAGGTGGCTTGGTACCCTCTTCTGCTGCTGCTTCTCCATGGTTTGGGGGTTTTAGACTCAAGGCTGCCTGGCCCCACCCACTTGAGCTACTTGTCTCTACCTTTGGAGAATCAAATGCTTGCCTGGTTTTGTTATGCAATGTTTGGAGGACCAGAATACTTCTACCCTGCAGTCCCACCAGCCAGAGGAGCCCTTTCTAGGTCCCAGTCGTTATGGTACCTTGAATAACATTCGCCCCAATGATGTCCATCTTCTAAGCCTCACAGCTTCCTGTTTCTGTTATATGAGCAACAAAGACTGCATTTGTGATCAAGCATGATAATCCTGGATCACCATGCTGGGCTTAAGAAGGATCATTGAGTGTCTTCATGAGAATAAGTGAGAAAGGAATAGCATAGTATAAACAGATTGGAGTAATATGCTTTGAAGACAGAGGAAGGGGCCACGAATCAACAATACAGGTGATCACTAGCTGCTGAAAACAAAATGGCAAAATGGATTGATACTCGAGGCTCCAGAAGTAACCAGCCCTGACAGCAACTTGACTTGAGCCCTCCAGAATAAAATGAGTATCTTACATATATCCCCAGAACAAGAAAGTCTTTTTTTTTTTTCCGAGACAGGGCTTCTCTGTAGCTTTGGAGCCTGTCCTGGAACTAGCTCTTGTAAACCAGGCTAGCCTCGAACTCACAGAGATCCGCCTGCCTCTGCCTCCCGAGTGCTGGGAATAAAGGCATGGGCCAATACTGTCCGGCTAAGAAAGTCTTTTTAAAAAAATATTGTTTTAAGCCACTGAAATGGTGGTAATCTGGTAGAGCAACCACAGGAAATAAATTCAACCAGGGCTCTTATCCCATGCTGATGTGGGATTCCCCTCTGTATGCTGTGAATATGTTTTATTACCATTGGTTAATAAAGTAGCTGCCTTGGCCAATGGCAGGGCAGAATAGAGCTAGGTGGGAAAACTAAACTGAATGCTGGGAGAAAGAAGGCAGAATCAGGCAGATGCCATGTAGCTTCTGAAGGAGAAAGAACCTTACCAGTAAGTCACAGCCTCGTGGTAATACATAGATTAATAGAAATGGGATAATTTAAGATGTAAGAGTTAGTTAATAAGAAGCCTGAACTAATAGGCCAGTGTTGTAATTAATATAGTTTCTGTGTGATTATTCGGGTCTGGGTGGCCAAGAAATAAAACACCGTCTCTGATTACACCATGTTGTGTGTCCCAGCATACAGATCTGAACATCAGTGGTGATTCAGAGACTGTCTTTGTTTCCTTTGAGAGAACAGGAATTCATTGGGCAAGAGATTATGGTCATTTGCTCATATATATATAGGACAAATCACTTATAACTTTACTTATATTATATTGTAACTCAGCAGTGTACAAAGATTCCACAAGCTCACTAACATCTTGTGCTTCTGCACATGTGTATGTGCACATGTATGTGTGTGTACACACGCATGCAAGTACACATGTATGTGGGAGTACACATGTATGTCCTCTGGCTTGTACAAGCATGATATGATGTACATTGTATGATTACTCTATTGCTGTCCACCTGTTTTTTGAGAAGGGGGTCTCTCATTGGCCTGATAGTTAGGATCCTTCTGTCTTTACTTCACCAGATCTAGAATATTAAGAGTATGTATCCTGACATTCGAACTCACATCTTCATGCTTGTAACACTGTAGGTGGGTCTTCTATCTATCTGTTGCTTTCATTGGTTAATTAATAAAGAAAACTGCTTGGCCTGATAGAGTCAGAACATAGGTAGGTGGGAAAGACAGAACAGAATTGTGGGAGAAAGAAAGCAGAGTCAGGCAGACGCCATGGCTCTCCTCTCTGAGATGGACGCTGGTTAAACTCATGCCGGTAAGCCACAGTCAAGTGGCGATACAGATTATTAGAAATGGGTTAAAAGAATATGTAAGAGTTAGCCATTAAGAGGTTAGAACTAATGGGCCAGGCAGTTTAAATGAATACAGTGTCCGTTTAATTATTCTGGGGCTAAGCTAGCCATAAGGAAGCCGGGCAGGATGAAAAGCAGGCCTGCTTACCTTATCACTACAGTAACACAAATGCTGAGCTATCATTCTTGTCCACTTAAAAAATACCAGCAGTGCCGGGCGGTGGTGGCTCATGCCTTTAATCCCAGCACTTGGGAGGCAGAGTCAGGCGGATCTCTGTGAGTTCGAGACCAGCCTGGTCTACAAGAGCTAGTTCCAGGACAGGCTTCAAAACCACAGAGAAACCCTGT
>NW_004949143.1:121416-159592 GCF_000317375.1 Microtus ochrogaster
CCAGCCTGGTCTACAAGAGCTAGTTCCAGGACAGGCTTCAAAACCACAGAGAAACCCTGTCTCGAAAAACCAAAAAAAAAAAAAAAAATACCAGCAGTCCTGATATGTGTAATCTGATGTTGATTAAAACAATGAAGTATTTTTTTTGGTTAAATTCTTTTCATATAATATATTTTCATCATGTTTTCACCTTCCCCCCATTCCTCCCAGATCCTTCCAAAGTTCCCTCCCCCACTGACTATATTTTTGAGTGTCTTTTGTCCTATCAGTCTTAATTAAGCAGCAGTTCATACATCTTTATTGTGAAAGGCAGACCATAAATATTTTAGGTTTTGGGGGCCAGAATTAATTCTTTCATTGTAGCAAAAGATGCCTATATAAGTGAATAACTATGGCTGTGTACCAATAAAATGCTATAAAAGCAGTGTCAAGCAATATTTGAGCCCAGGTTCATAGTTGGCCTATCCTTGCCCTTAAGAGGAGGAATACTTAGGCTAACTTTGGCATTTCGTCTCTTTGATGGGAATGTAAATTCCTTGAGGGCAAGGGCTGTATTGTTACGTCCAGTTTCCTTTGACTATAGCTAATGATTTCTCTCCTCCTCTAATGAAGAACAAAGCTGGTGGTGTGTTTCTTAGTACCTGCTACAGAAAGCATCTCAACAGAGTCACTGACATACAGATTGCCTTCACCTTTTTCTTTCCTTTCTATCCCTACAGAAATTTTCAGAACCCAGTGAGCTGATGTGAACCATCTTTCTGAGCATGAGCACGTGAGAGGCAAACCTGGCAAAGAGAAATCTCTACTTTGGCCATTATCATGAGAAACCTTCCATAGTCAATGGCTAAAAAGTCTAGTCTCCCATGGTGCTTTTCTTTCTCACAGTTTCCATCTGTGCTTATGTGTGTTACAGACATGTGCATGCAGGTGCACACTCCTGTGAGTACATGTGTGGAGGCCATGAGGATATCAGGTATCTTCCTTTATTGTGTATCTTCCTCAATAGATTTCTACCTTCTTCTCTTGAGAGAACCTGAAGCTCATTGTTTCTTGCTAGGCTAGCAGGCAGCAAGCGCCAGCAATCCTTCTACCTGTTCTCCACCCCAGGCACTAGGATAACAGGTATGTACAGCCCTGCCCAGCTTTGTATGTGGGTGCTGGAGATTTGAATACAGGTCCTGATGCTTGTACAAGCAATTACTTTTATTCACTGAGCAGTGTCCCCAGGCCCTATTTGTTCTTTTTGAACCCTTCAGGTTAGAACATTTCCAACTGAAGCCTGCTATCCTGTGGGCTTAGGAACTCTTAGCTAGATTAGACCGCCTAAATGCGAATGTGAAAGGTGGGGTTTAGTAAACCTTGAGAGATCCAAAGCAAGTGGTCCCCTCCTGGTTCTGAGAAGGATCTTTGGGGGCTCCCTCAGGTGGCTAATGCGGGAACTGCTGGCTTTCTTTTTGAAGGTCCTCAAGTCTTAGCACACTTTGTGGCTACTTTCCCTGGAATAAATAAGGACTAGAAAGCCCCTGAGCTCTGAGGAGTAAGGAAGTCTATATGGGATGGGGGACAGTTGGGTCAATGGCTATTATACGATTGAGGACATAATTAGATGGACATGCAGGAAGAAATTATGTTGGAGATGGAGTTTGAAAGAATCGGCTGCTGCTTCTCCCACCCCACCGAGAGCAGTACGATGGGCGCAGGAGAATGCTGCAGAGGAACTGCATGCAAGTTGGCATAAGCTGCGCTCCTGGGGATGGAAGAGGGGAGTTGGGAGGGAAAGAGGGTCAGTATAACTCATCACACAGCAAACCTGGAACCTCTGAAGGGCAGGAGGTCGCTGCTGTCCTTTGCATGGGTTCCATGACTTCTGTTTTGGAGTCATGGATCCCATAGTGGAATAGTTAGTTCAGAGACTTGCAGACATGGGTGCCCACTGCTCCTTAGTTTCTGTCTACTGGTTTCCCACAGCTGCTGAGCCCCAGTTCCCTGGCCTGTAATTTATTTGGTCCCTGTCTTGTCTGACATGCTGCTGAAAGACACAGTTGAAGGGCTAAATATGGTGCTCTGAGGCTGTAGACCTCACGCACATACACTGGGACTGTGGCTCTGCACTGCCCTAGCCTGGCTGGCCATTCCCTTTTATGGTTGCTGTTGTTCCTCTAGGACGCCAAGTCAGGAAAGATAACCACCTGTGCTTACTGGACACCCACTCTGTGCTGGCAGGGAAAACTGGTTGGCTCTGCCCCTCAAAGAACTTCTGGCCTGGGGGAAGTAGGAAAAAGTAAAGGTAGGAAATACATGAAATGAGGTAAAGGTCAAGAGTCATGGGCTAGGGAAACAGAGAGGAGACAGAGAAAGCTAGGATTCTGGGAAGGAAAGAACTGGTCACTCTAGACCTGCACACAGGCCCTGCAAATATACCGAGAGCAAGAAGGACAAGCTGAGTAAGAGTGTGGATGGCAGGCTGTGAGTCAGTCAAGGCGCAGCTCTGCTGGAATACAGCACATGCTAGCCTGGTGGGAGACGTGGGAAGAGAGGCTGTGAGAACACAGAACCCCGCTAAAGTACAGCTGGTAGTGAAGCGGAAGATAGAACTGTTTTAGGTCTGACATAGCAGGTGTAGAGACTGGGCTGGGAGAGGGAGAGATCACTCTGCTGTCACAGCACACCTGACTTGGGTGTAGATGGTCCAGGAAGAACTAGGTCAGCACCCACAGAGGAGGGAACAAGTTCTGAAATGGGAGCTCACCCCAACAGACATACCGGGAGCAAACTGCCTTCCTCTGGCCCCGTTTCTCCAGAGAGAAAGTATCACACAGACAGGCAGAGGCTAAGCTCCATACTCTAGGCAGCCACTGGAGGCCATCAGTCATCAGGAGTGGAACAGGCGGGGTAGCCCCTAGGCCTTGGGCCTGTGGTGAGAGCAAGTTGTGTCTTGTAGTGGCTGCGGAGAGGCTCTAGCTGCACTCAATGATCTGGGGCAGGCTACTTTAGTGGTTGAAACCATCAGCAGGGCTTGTGGGGACAGTGCCAGGCCCACCCCCAGGCTCAGTTCAGCATGGTCGGGGTGTGGCCTCGGAATGAAATTTCTTGGCAGTCGTACTTCCTCCAAATGGAAACGGGGTGAATGGGTCTGAGTGAGGAATGTAGGGAGAGTGGTCAGCTGGGAAGTTAGGGTCTGTCTGGAGGACATGCATGCAGATATGTTTGTGCACCAGATGCATACTTGGTGCCTATGGAAGTCAGAGCAGGCACTGGACCCCAGGAACTAGAGCTACAGACAGCTTGTGAGTCTCCCTATGGATACTGGAAACTCAACTGGGTCCTATATAAGAGCAACACGTGCTCTTTACCACTGGGCCATATTCTTACCCCAATTTTTCCTTTTTGGAATTTGCAAGTTTTCTGTTATATACTAGTTGGGTGGCCCTGCTACAATATCCATGCCAGACAGGCAGATGTATGCCTGCTGTACTTACTGCAGGAACCCAGAGCAGCACCCAGTCAGAGTGTGTGGACGGCACAAGTGAACAAAAGCCACAGCTTGAGTCTTGACTATCTCCTACAGGATGATGTGTTGAAGGCTTGGACTCCATCTTCTGCTGCAACTGGGTAGTGGTGGATCCATTAACAGGTGTGGCCTACTGGGAGGAAGTTAGGCTTTGAGGCATGAGCTTGAATGGGATAGGGCACCACAGTCCCAAAAGCAACAGAGCCAACCAACCATAGAGTAAGTTCTTTAAAACAGTTCCTGTTTTCAAGTAGTTTTTGTCAGTATTTGGTCACAGGGACAGAAGGAAGAATGCACTGGACAACTGAGTTTGACAAGGGACATCTTTGGTCCAACAGCTGTTAACATTTTGAGGGAGTTTGAAGGCATTTGGTTTTGCCTGTTAGCTAGGTCATCTAGCAGTTCTGATCAATTACTAAGCTTTGTTCCCATCTAAGGTGCATCTTTCCTTTCTGTGCTGAATTCTGATTTCTTTCAAAGTACATCCATTAAATGTTCAGTTCTAACTCATGTGGAGCAGTCAGGAGGATTTTCTTGATCCTTGCCCTCTACTGAGTAAATTGTATGAACCACTACAGGCTGTCCAGACCTACAGAATAAAGGTTATTCCCTGTCTTCCTCTTTAGCCTGACCAATGTCCTACTGCTTCCCAAAGTAGCCTTCCACTTGTGTCCTCTACTGAACTGAAGTTACACCAGTAAGTGCAACATACACTATTATTTCATGTATGGTTAAGAAACACAGCACTCTGCTCAAAGTGGTTGGCTATGAGACTGATCTCTTTAGTTTGAGATGCCAATTGGTGGGTCTGCATCAGCAATATTTCTCCCTCCTTCATATCCAAACTCAGTGCATCACCTGCTCTGCAGAAACCATGTCACTTCACGTTGTCTTACATAAGTACATAAAATGCATCAAATTTTATCATACTTCAGGATATTATGAATGGAACTCCATTACTGTAAGCCTCATGAGCAAACCTGGCATCTTATTCACATTTATATCTGAATGCCTTGGCAGCTCAGCATGGTCTCTTCCCAGGCAGAGCTAATAAGCCAGCAACACAAACTGTATGGCTTTTATACCTTTATTATAGTTTCCCCCAATTGCCTTCCTACCCTTAAACAGTGATGAAGAAGAACTTAGAATTCTTCAAGAGTCAGGTGGTGGTGGCGCACGCCTTTAATTCCAGCACTCAGTAGGCAGAGGCAGGTGAGTTCGAGGCCAACCTCGTCTACAGAGTTGAGTTCTAGGACAGGCTCCAAAGCTACACAGAGAACCTGTCTTGAAAAACCAAAAACCAAACAAACAAAAGTTCTTCAGGAATACATTTTAATGAGTTCAGAGAACAAAAACACACTGTATTAGATGGGCTATACTCTTTGGAAGATGAATGGCCTAATATGTTCTGTGAGGTGAGCTACAACGATGTCTGTAGGCCATTCTGCAACATCTCATGAAGGAGTTTCTTGTAGTGATATTTCAGTTGTATTTTAATAAATAAAGCTTGTCAGAAGGCCAGAAAAACAAAACAGCCAGCTACTGGCTCTTACTTTAACCTCAGTCTGAAATGGCGATCCTGCCTCCAGGAATCTCAGAATGAGACTGTGTCTGAGAGCTGTCTCCTCCCCTCTTATAATCCTCTCTAGGACTGGGATTAAGGACATGCACCATTAGTGCCCGGTTTCTATGGTAAACTAGTGTGACTACTGGGATTAAAGGTGTGTGTCACCACTGCCTGGTCTGTAAGGCTGACCAGTGCGGCTGTTTCACTCTCTGATCTTCAGGCAAGTTTTATTTATTAAAATACAAATGAACTATCAGTACAGTTTCTACTCAAAACATCCTGGAGATGAAGAAGGCCACTCTCTCCAGCTTATTACCAACCATGTTTTTAGGAGCTGACCAACTAACATAGCACACAATGTACACATCGCACTGACAACTAAAGACTGCCAACAGTTTCTGTGGATAGAGAGATGTTTTATGGTAAAACAAGGCAGGCAGACATTGCACTCATTTTTGAAAGAAACCCTGACATCATGCAAGACAGCAGGGAACCAGGAATGGATTTATTCTTAGGGATTGGTGGCTGGGGTTACAGTCATCAACACTTCTAACTATTCTACTAGGAACATATGAAATGTATGTCTAAGTCTTACTCTGTGTCAACAATTCTGGTTTTGCTTCAGTTTTTAAGACCTCGATCAAAGTCTTGTGGTTTTCACTTTATGTTGGTATACTCAGGGGGAGGGAGAGAGAAAGACCAAAACAGATCATGCATCTGCCTGCTTTAGGAAGTCCAATGCTACCCTGGAAGAGACATCTGCTCTTGTCACCAGCAAGGGGCACATAGCTCAGAAGAAACTCAATTAAGGATATTGGCTCATCAGAACAGAGAGGAAAAGTTTATTGGGGAGGGCTCTGGGGCACATCACTTGTTCTTCCGCAGGTGGTGGAAACTCTGCACAGTCCTTTCCACGGCGTCATTCATGGTGACCAGTGGCCGGTATCCAATGAGCTTTTTGGCTTTCTCACAACTGTAGTAGTGGAATGTGCCAGCCAACGCCACCCGCATTGGTGTAAAAGTCGGCTTGATTTGGATGAGAGGACTGACCACCAGCACCAGCAGAGATAGCAGGAAAGCAAGGTAGTAGGCCACCCAGTAGGGGATATGGTACTTGGGGGCCTCATAATTGAGGCCTGTCAGAATGCGGGACAGGAACGTCCAGAAAGGAATTGGTTCATCGTTGGTAATGTGAAATGCCTGGTAAAGGAACATGAAATTAGAGAGCCCTGCACAGCTGCTGGGGTGAGCAGGCCACACATGGGTCTCTAAGCTCAGCTAGCTGCTGGCTCCACTTGCAACTGTTACTGTGGGAAAGCAGAGGCACACTGTCCTGCCTGTCCTGTCTCTCTGGCAAGGCACCATGTGCGTTATCAGGTCTTACATGCCTAGCTGCAATGTATCACAGTCTGTCTCAGACTCTCAGAATGGGCCATGTAGAAGGGCAGAGAGTGAAGGTGATAACAAAATCCACAAAGAAGCCAGGACTAAAAGTGAAGTTTAGCTTGCACTCAGGAAGTTACAATTGGTAATTATTGCCATGGTAAAACTCAGTTTTACATCTGCATGTAACAAATGGCCAATATTCAATCTTTCAGACATATTGTTTGTTATAAGTGGGAAAATAGAAAATGTTCATAGGGGAGAAAAGAGCACTCAGAGATAAGAGTGAAAAACAAGGAAGATAGTGAGCCTGAGAAATAACAGGCAAGGTGGGGTAACAGAGTAGGTCCTCTCAACTCTGATGACTTCTGAATGACTATATGCAGATCACTTGCTAGGAGTGCAGGAGTGTCAGGTCTGAACAATATTAGTCATGTGTGGGTGGTGAGGGAGGATGGAAATCTGAAATCTGAGAAGAAAAGTGACAAGTATCTGCCTAACACAGATGTGACCAGGCTTCGAGTGAACATGGGACTCTAGAGAACAAAGCCTTTAAGTCCTGGATTTTGGCTGTCCAAAGTAATGATGCTTCACTGATGTAGAACTTCGCAGTGGGTCCTAAGGTGCTGGGAGAAGCAAGTGCCTTACCTTCCCACCCAGAGCTACATCTTGGGAGAGGTGCTCGGCTGCCAAGATATGTCCATGAACCACATTCTCCACGAAGGTGAAGTCCACCAGGTTCTCCCCATTTCTGGAGGTAGATAAGAAATATTTCAGCTGTGCCCCACAAAGACATTTGAGAGACTAACCCACTTCTTTCTTATCAGTGCCTGTCTCTGGCACACTTGTGTGATTGCAACAGGTAATGAAATATGACTATGCAGAATGACCAGGACCTTTGGGGCAGTGAGATATTGAAGGATCAACCAATGAATGGGAGACTGTGGTGTCTTGCATGCCCCGGCATGACCAGTACCAGTGTGTCTTCTTGACCTTTGATTTGAGGTACAGACCTTGAACACTTTCCAAGGATACACCAGGCCAATGGTCTTCCAGTTTTCTCTCACTGCCTCTGTAATCCCTCAAAGCCTTAGATCAGAACATCAGTGAGATTTAATAAGTACAGGAAAACAACACACAGGGATAAAGAAGAAAAAAGAAATGTAAAAGGCACCAGGTGCAGTGAGGGGTTCATGCCTTGAATCCCAGTACTTTGGAGAAATCGCCCTTCACAATAGCCACAAATAACAAAATATCCTGGGGTAACACTAACCAAAGAAGTCAAAGACCTATTTAACAAGAACTTTAAGTCTTTGAAGAAAGAAACTGAAGAAGATACCAGAAAATGGAAAGATCTCCCATGTTCTTGGATAAGTAGGATCAACATAATAAAAATGGCAATCCTACCAAAAGCAATCTATAGATTCAATGCAATCCCCATCAAAATCCCAACACAATTCTTCACAGACCTTGAGAGGACAATTGATGGAGGAAGGTCATTGGTTAAGTAATAAACTGCTTGGCCTCATAGGTTAAAACACAGGTGGAGGAGTAAACAGAACAGAATGCTGGGAGAAAGAAGCTGAGTCAGAGAAGAGACGCAGGTTAAGATCATTCCTGGTAAGCCAGCTCATGGGCTACACAGATTAATAGAAATGGGTTAGATTAATATGTAAGAGCTAGCCAATGAGAAACCGAAACTAATTGGCCAGGCAGTGTTTAAAAGAATACAGTTTCCGTGTAATTATTTCGGGGCATAAGCTAGCCATGTGGGCGGCCGGGTGCCGGGGACCCCACCGCTCTTATTTCAACAGACAATAATCAAATTCATATGGAAAAACAAAAAACCCAGGCTATCCAAAACAATCCTGTAAATAAAGGAACTTCCAGAGTCATCACCATCCCTGACTTCAAACTCTACTACAGAGCTACAGTAATGAAAACAGCTTGGTCTTGGAATAAAAACAGAGTGGTTGACTAATGGAATCTAATCGAAGACCCAGATATTAATCCACACACCTATGAACACCTGATTTTTGACAAAGGAGCTAAAATAATGGGAAAAAGAAAGTATCTTCAACAAATGGTGCTGGCATAACTGAATGTCAACACGTGAATGAAATTAGATCCATATCTATCACTATGTACAAAACTATAGTCCAAATGGATTAAAGACCTCAATATGAATCCGACCACACTGAACCTGATAGAAGAGAAAGTGGGAAGTAGCCTTCAGTGCATGGGCACAGGAGACCACTTCCTAAATTTAACCCCAGTAGCACAAACACTGAGAGCAAAAATAAATAAATGGAACCTCCTGAAACCGAGAAGCTTCTGTAAAGCAAAGGACACAGTCAATAAAACAAAAGGCAGCCTACTGAATGGGAAAAGATCTTCACCAACCCCACATCAGACAAAGGACTGATCTCCAAAATATATAAAGAACTTAAGAAATTAGATATCAAACTACCAAATAATCCAATTAAAAATAGGGTATAGAACTAAACAGAGAATTATCAACAGAAGAATCTTAAATGGTTAAAAGACACTTCAGGAAATGTTCACCATTCTTAGGCATCAGGGAAATGCAAATCAAAACAATGCTGAGATTCCTTTTTGCACCTGTCAGAATGGCTAAGATCAAAACCACCAATGATAGCCTATGCTGGAGAGGATGTGGAGCAAGGGGAACACTCCTCCACTGCTGGTGGGAATGCAAACTTGTATAACCACTTTGGAAATCAGTGTGGGGGTTTCTCAGGAAATTGGGAATCAACCTACCACTCTTGAGCATATACCCAGAAGATGTTCAATTATTCTACAAAGACATTTGTTTAACTATGTTCATAGCAACATTATTTGTAATAGCCAGAACCTGGAAACAACCTAGATGCCCCTCAACCAAAGAATGGATAAAGAAAATGTAGCACATTTACACATTAGAGTACTACTCAGCGGTAAAAAAAAACAAAACAAACCAATGACATCTTGAATTTTGCATGCAAATGGATTGAACTAGAAAACACTATCCTGAGTGAGGTAATCCAGACCCAAAAAGATGAATATGGTATGTACTCACTCATAAGTTAGCTATAAATAAAGGATATAGAGCCTATAGTTCATGATCCTAGAGAAGCTATGTAACAAGGTGAACCTTAAGAAAAACATATAGATCCACCTGCAAAGTCGAAATAGACAAGATCGCCTAACAAAATTGGGAGTATGGAAACAAGGGGAGAAGAGAGGAAGGAAGGGGAAGAGGAGGAGAACTTGAGGGAACAGGATGGTTGAGATGGAGGAAGGACAGAGAAGAGAGCAAGGAAAGAGATAGCTTGATTTAGGCATCCAGTATGTGGTTAGCAAGACACTTGGCTCTAGAGAAATTCCCAGGAATCCACAAGGGTGACCCCAGCTAAGACCCTAAGTAATAGAGGAAAGGGTGCCTGATCTTGACTTGTCCTGTAGTCACACTGATGAATATCTTAAACATTACCATAGAATCTTCATCCAGCAACTGATGGAGACAGAGGCAGAGACCCACACTGGAGCACTAGACTGAGCTCCCAAAGTCCAGTTGAAGAGTGGAAGGAATGAGAATATGAGCAAGGAAGTCAAGACCATGATAGGTACACCCACTGAAACAGTCTAGCTGAGCTAATGGGAGCTCATCAACTCCAGCTGGATTGGGAAGGAACAAGCATAGGACCAAACTCGTCCCTCTGAATGCCCTTGACAGTTGCATGGCTTCGGCAGACTGAGGGCCACTGGCAGTGGCACCAGGATTTATCCTTACTGCTTGTACTGGCCTTTTGGGAACCCATTCTTTTTGGATGGATACCTTGCTCAGTCTAGATATAGTAGGGAGGGCCTTGGACTTTTCCCAAAGCCATGTGCCTTACTCTCTCTGAGGAGTGGATGGGGTGGCTTGGGAAGGAGGTAAGTGGAGGGAATGGGAGGAGGGGAGGGAGTGGGAACTTGGATTGGTATATGATGTAAAAAGTTTGTTTTCTTTTTATAAATAAATAAATAATTCAATCTAGAAAAAAAAGAACTGTTTCTGAATGTTTGTGTTCCTCAATATTCTTGTTAGAGCCCTGCTCTCATGAATGGGATCAATGCCCTTATAAAAGAGGCTTGAGAGAGCCTATTTGCCCCTTGGGTCACATAAAAATACACAGCAGGTAAGAGGATTAGATGCTTAGCAGACACCAATTTTGCTGATAGCCGATCTTGGACTCCTCTGTTGTGGAACATTTGTTTAATGATGCAAAGATGTGTTGCATTCTTTTATGCTCCATTTGTTTAACTCTGTGAAGCTGTGATTATTTGCCTGTCTAAAACACAGGAACTGAACGGCCAAGAACAAGACAGCATGAAGGATAGGTGGGGCTGGTAGATAGAGAGAATAAACAGAAGGAGAAAAAGGGAGATCTAGGAGCCAGAGAAGGAGAGGAGGACACCACGGACCAACCATCCAGCTACACAGTCAGCCATGGAGTAAGAGTGAAAGTAGGGCCGGGCGGTGGTGGCGCACGCCTTTAATCCCAGCACTCGGAAGGCAGAGGCAGGCGGATCTCTGTGAGTTCGAGACCAGCCTGGTCTACAAGAGCTAGTTCCAGGACAGGCTCCAAAACCACACCACAGAGAAACCCTGTCTCGAAAAACCAAAAAAAAAAAAAAAAAAAAAAAAGAGTGAAAGTAGGATATTGAGAAGAAAAAGAAAAAGCCCACTGGGCGGTGGTAGCGCACGCCTTTAATCCCAGCACTCGGGATGCAGAGGCAGGCGGATCTCTGTGAGTTCGAGACCAGCCTGGTCTACAAGAGCTAGTTCCAGGACAGGCTCCAAAACCACACCACAGAGAAACCCTGACTCGAAAAACCAAAAAAAAAAAAAAAAAGAGTGAAAGTAGGATATTGAGAAGAAAAAGAAAAAGCCCACTGGGCGGTGGTAGCGCACGCCTTTAATCCCAGCACTCGGGATGCAGAGGCAGGCGGATCTCTGTGAGTTTGAGGCCAGTCTGGTCTACAAGAGCTAGTTCCAGGACAGACTCCAAAAAAAGCTACAGAGAAACCCTGTCTCAGAAAAAAAAAGAAAGAAAGAAAGAAAGAGAAAAAGCCCAGAGGCAAAGGTAGATGGGATACTTAGTTAAGAAAAGCTAGCTAGAAACAAGTTAAGCTAAGGCTGGGCATCCATAGTCTCTGGCGTGATTATCTGGGAGATGGTGATGGGCCCATCAAAGAGCAAAGAACAAAGAGTAAAAAATCAACCAACAATACTTTTCAGTCTCCAGATCTGTGAGCTGTGAGTTACTCGTTTGTGAAGTTATCTAAACTATAGCTTTTTGTTACTGAAGCCTGAACAGACTCCGACTATTACACGATGCTTCTGGCACTCTCAATTATTATCTGCGTGTGCTGCACGTGTGCTCACAGTCTGAAGGGAACAGAATGACCAGTAGAAGCTGCCTTACCCAATCATGAATTTCATTTTGCCCTTTCTAGCCGCATCAATTAGGATGGGGACTAATTGGGGGTCCCTTGGGCCAAAAATGCCGTGAGGACGAATGGCTGTGGTTAAGAAATTCTTCTCAGGGTCGTTGGCATCCAGTACTGCCTGAAAGAAATCAAGAGAGAAAGGGGCAATGTAAGACTTCTCCTGGCTAAGATGGTACCTTACTGTATGTGGAGACAGATGAATGACATACTCGGTGTATGTGCAGGCCACTGGGTAGTTGTCTGTCTTTGGCACAACATCTCACATTATAATTCTGAAAAATCAACGGTGAAGGAGAAAACTGGCTAATATCTGCTAGGATGAAATCAGAAAGCTCAGGTCAGGTTCAATGGCCATACACACATGCAGCCAGAAGGTGTATCTTGGCTTCAATTTATGGAAAAGGCCTGAGAGTTTTAGTTAATGAGGTAGACTTGAGCCTCCAGCAAGGCTACTACCAAGCCAAAAGAGCTCCTGAATTCAGTGGTGTGTACAAGGCTTCAAACATACTCTTCACCATGTAACAGTCTGCGCAACAACAGACAGATAGCTCGGGAGTTAGCTTGGCCAACAGAGCACAAGGACACATACATATAAAGATTATAGTCCTAGCCACTTTAAGCTAGTTTTCAATCGAGTATATGGCAATCACAGCTTCCTGATCCCACTCCCCTCAAATGCTGCTAAGTGTTTGTGGTGCTGAGGGGAATGGCCAAGCCTTCAGGCGGCCTCTGACATGGTTATCTCTATGTTTGAAAAGTTGCTAGACAAATCCCAAAGAAGACTTATTATGAAGAGGGTTTCGGGTGATGTTGATCTTGAAAACAAGGTAAGTTACTGCTGGAGTCTCCTTCAGTTTTTCTGACTTCTAGTTGAGTTCACACCACTGACATATTAATGGCTTGAGCTCAGGCTTCCATCTGGAGATCATGAGCCAACTGAGCTGTGGGCTGGAAGCCTAGCACCTTAGGTGACAGTGTACAGGGCCTCTGAGCTAACTAGTATTATCTGGAAGCCCATGGTAGGCTTTGGTCTCCCGTAAGCCTAGCTCCATAGAACAGGAGGGCATAGCCTGGGCATAGGACTTCTTAACTAGGTGAGAACAGGCTCTGTTGTGGCCTCCATGTGACTGTGTCCTGTTCTGAGATGGAAGTGAGCTTCAGTTTCAAAGTACTGGCCTGGAGAGCAAGCCTCAGTGTGTAATGTGCTGGAAAGGCCTAGGAAACAAGTCCATAGCTGCCCAAGTAACTGTAAGGGCCCAGGGCTGTCCCAGCCTGTAGTATAGGGTTTCTAGTGTCCAGGCAACCTCAGTGCTCAGCCCACAATTACACCCTCTTTAATCAGTGTATTTTCCTGTCATCTGGTAAAAGTGCCTGTCGTATTAGATATTTTTGGAGGTTAAAGGAAGTAGTCCCCAGAAAATATTGAGAATAGTATTTGGCCACAGTATATCATTCTGTCCTCAAATTCTGCAAATGAATTTACATTTCATGTTGGGTACTTGGGTCTCAAAAATACTAACTTTTCCATATTCACAGACATTTTTTTCTTATGAATGGAGACACTTGAGATATCTGTTCATTTAATTGGCTTTGAAGTACATACTTTCTCCTGCAAGATCTTGGTCTCTGTGTAGTAGTCAATGGGCTTCATGGCATAAGGGAGGTCCTCAGTTCCATTTTTTATGTCCGTACCCTCAAAGACGACACTAGCACTGCTGGTTAAAATCAGTTTCTGGCAGAGAAACATTTAAAGGAAAACAAAAGTCAGGAAGTTTTGCTATTCCAATTGCCTAAGTGTCATATATGAGCGAGCCCCATCCACAAGGCACTTCTGAGTTACTTGCTGGAGTACATTTTCTTTTTAAGTCTTCTAAGAAAACCTTTGTAGCCATAGGGACTTTAGACACATTATGGTATTACAATTTAAAAGTAATGGATCTCATTTTTCCCATCCTATCATATCTAAGGGAGAAAACAAAACTAACACTATTCATGATAGATCTCTATGGGAGAGCGCCTCCATGGAGGGAAGGATGGACTACCAACCAGTAGGGAAATTTCTGCCTGCAAAATTCCACTGGATACTCTGATACCAATCTTGCCATGTAAACACAAGCATATGCATATGCATATAACTTAAGGCATGCTTTGCTAGTAGAGACAAGCACCTGGCATGTGTAAGGTTCAATTCACAGCAGCAGTATAAAAGGCAGGCAGGCAGGCAGGCAGGCTATATCTTGAAGGAGGATGTTCTCTTTTGCAGGTCCCTAGATTGCATCGTTCTGGTTAAGAGCAGTTCATCTGATACTGACATCATTGGTTCTGTTAGTTATATTTTTTACTGCTTTTATTCTATATCATTCTATAAATCCTAGCTACAGTCACCAATTTATAATTCCTAAATTATAAATTCCTAAATTATAAATTCCTAAATTATAAATTCCTAAATTATAAATTCCTAAATTATAAATCCTAGCTACAAACACCAATTTATAATGTTTTAAAAAAACAAGACACCAAACTAATCTCATTGGTCCAGTGTTTCTCAACCTTCCTAATGCTGTGACCCTTTAATATACAGTTCCTCATGTGGTGACCACAACCATAAAATTATTTCATTGCTACTTCATAATTTTAATTTTGCTACTATTACTAATTGTAACGTAAACATGATATACAGGATATCTAATATGTCATATATGTCCTATATTAGATATCCTGTATATCGCATTTCTACATCTTTCAGTTACTTGATTCCCAAAGGGGTTGTGGCCCACGTGTTGAGAACTACTGTCATAGTAGATGATAGAAATAAAAAGATACAATACATATCAAGTTGAGACAGGACCAAACCTCTCCCCGCTGTATTGAGGCTAAGCAAGGCATCCCTCCATAGTTGACTCCCTATGGGAAGCCTTACCCTTTCTGAGGAGTGGATAGGTGATTGGGTGGGGGGGGATGGTAAGGGAGGGAGAACTGTTGTTGGTATGTAAAACGAAGAAAAAAACTTTTGAATAAAGAATATACAATGCCTACATGGAGTGGGTAAGCCTACAGAAAATATTAAGAGTTCAGCAAACTAGCTGAATTCAAAATCAATATAAGGAAATTAGAAGCTGGAGAGATGGCTTAGTGGTTAAGAGTGTTTAGTGCTCTTGAAGAAAACCCGAGGTGGGTTCTCAGCACCTATATTATATGACTCACAACCACCTGTAACTCCAGTTCCAAGGTGGTTTGGCCTCTGAAAGTTCTGTACACACACACACACACACACACAAACACACACAGACACACACACAAATAAATACCAAACAAAACCCCCTAAAACCACTATAAATCTATCTATTTCTATACCTATCTATGAAAATTTGCTGTATTCCTAAACATTAACAGTAACTGAAAATGTAGTATAAGTTGGTGATTAACAAATGATGGGGTTCACAGGAATAAGTATAAAACCTCTGTGAAGTACAGTACAATTACCACTGAGTGGCATTACAGATTGGGGGATGTTTCATCATAAATAGGAACAGTCAATGTTAGAAAGACATCAGATCTTTTTTAAATTACCCAGAACATAAATGCAACTGCAGTAACAATCCCAGGCAGCTTCATCAAGGAACCTGACAAGCTGATTCTACAGTGGAGGGGAAAACTTGAACAAAAGGCTCAGAGTAGCTAAGGGATCTTCGAAGAAGTTGGTCAGATACTGATATGTATGCTAAGGTAGAGCTTATACCCATGAGATCAGACAGAGGTCAGTGCAGTAGACAGAAAACCTGGGAACAAATTCAGGCAGAACAGGATGCTCAAAGGATGATGCAGGCAGGATATATGTGCACAAAGTTTGGATTAAGCCATCAGCATGCTGAACTAATTATTTGAAAAAAAATTGATCTTGATCCTGTTGCATATATCATAGATTCCTGGTTAATTAGATTTAAATATGCAAAGTAACACTTTAAATATTTGAGATAAAATGCATTAAAGAATTTTGGTTTTGGTGTTGGAAATCAGTTTCTCTTCGGCCTTACACACTAAGCTATCTACCCCCTTAGAGGACAAACTATATATATATATATTTCTCAAAATGCATAAAGTTTCAGAAAGACATGTACAGCATGACATGATAATTAGTGCTCCAAAGTTCTACAACATGCTGTTAGTGCATGGAACTAATAGGAATAACAAGTGCAGGTTTAGAACCACTGTCCCACATGGGCGAAGAAGGGGCAGTGGCAATGAGGAAGGGGCATAGGTGGCTTCAGTCATGCTAGTAGTAAGCACTATGCCCACTGTATTGTTCTGTGCCTTCCATTTCACAGCAGCGGGGGCTTCACAGAACTCCAGCTACATACAGATCCTGGAGTGGAGAGTCTGGAACGTGGCAGCAGAGGGCCTGCTTTGAATCCCACCTCTTTTATTTACTACCGGAGACTTTGATTAGCCCCTGGCTACCTAAGGAAAAGAAAAGTAGGTGACAAATACAGTAGGGCAAAGCTCTTGTCAAGTACAAACATAACTGAGTATGACAGTTGGTTCTGATGGGTTTGGAATCACCTAGAAAGTACACAGCTGGGCATGCCTGAGGGGTTTAGCTTATGGAAGGAAATCTGCCCTGAATGGGATCATGGGCTGAGGTCCTGAACAGGAAGTTAATTGAATACTGTCATTCATTTCTCTCTACTTCCTGCTTACAGATGTAATATGATCAGCCAATGGGAATTTTAACTGATGGGAATACAGAAGAGCTCCCTTCTCACCTACTCATATTGGACCCATTGATTACTGGGAACTGGCCAAAGGTCCCCAGGAAGATAAATGGAAGAAGAGCCCCTACTCTCTGTACACTTTTCTCAGTTTCACAGATCTCTAACACTGTTGTAAGCTGATACAAGGCCAAAATTTGTATGCTTTTCGGCCTAAGTGAGCATAGGGATTCTATCATGTAAAAGCAGTAGTGCCCCCCCTTTAAATAAAAGCAGTTTGATAAACAATGTGAGGAATTGTTTAAAGGGTTCAGCACAAAATTAACTTATGATCCAGGAATCCCACCTCTGGGTAGCTACCCAAAAGAATCAAAAGTGAGGACTGAGGCAGGCATTTGTAGTCTCTGTTCACGGAAGTATAATTCATAGCAGCCCAAAGGCAAAAGCAACACAAACGTCTACTGATGGCTATTTATTCTCTTTCATGTGCATGGAAGTGTGTGTATGTACGGAGGTCAGAGGTCTATGGTGGAGGTCTTCCTCAGTCTCTCCATCCATAAATGGGGAGTATTAGTCTTGAAAAATGAAGGAAATTCTGATGTACTACAATGTAGATAAACCTTACAGACATTGTGGTAAGTACAATAAGCATACCACGAAAGGATAAAACCTGTTTGAATGCACTTTTAGTAAGAGACAGAAGTGGAGAATAGTGGCTGCCAGGAGCCAGGGAGGGGCAGAAGACTGCATGGATAGAGAAGACAGTGATAACAGATAATGAAGTGAATATAGCTAACATCACCGAATGCATACTTGCAAAAGGGTTACAGTGGTTACAAAGTATATTGAAAACACTATGTACACGTTGTTTCAACAGAGAAAACAAGCAACATCAAAATTTCATATCTCTTGAAGCAAAAATGAATAAGCCTTAGCCTATCTGAACACTCAGATGGTCTATCTGTATTGGAAGAGTATAACCTCAACTGGTTGGCCCTCTGTGACATCAACTGGCGCCCAGGGCTTAATTTTTAGTATCTTCTTAACATGAAAGAGGCAACCCTGGATGAGCCCAGGAAGAGGGTTAAAGGGAACAACTCCACCTCCCCTCCCTCTGAGAAAGCAAGCCCATGTTCCAGATACTAGTCACCACAGCATTTCCCTTACCTGAACCCCAGCCTCTTTGCAGGTTTCAATGACATTCTTGGTGCCAATGAAATTCACTCTATAAAAGAGTTCCTTGTTGTTACCGGATGGTGGGGGTGACGCACAGTGGAAAACTGTGCTTACACCTTTCAGAGCTGGGTACAGGTCCTGGAAAAGCACACAAGACAAAAGAATCATTCCAGCTTAGGGCAGGTCAACAGCCTTCTCACGTTCTCGGTCATCTGTGGCCTGTAGGCCTTTTGGATTTTTATAATTCTGTAAGCAACACAGAAACATATGCTTTGTAAAAGACTCAAACTACACAGGAGTATGTGGGATAAAACCATGTTTTCTTTGAATTGCCCCTTTAATTACCTTGTCCAGAATAAAAAGGGAGTATGAGAAGTCAGACACCGCAGTGACTGGAAGAGGCATACAGTGACTCAGTTTCACTTACTAGAAGGAACCTTGTAAGACAAATAGGCGGCTGCAGATCTGGGCGTAAACACACTAAACGAACCAGGAAGGCCTTTTCATATTGTGAAGTAAAGAGGCTCTCCAAGCCTGCTGGAGACTTCAAAGACTTAAGAATCAGCACACAGAGACTCCTACTGGCCAATGAGGAGGCTATTTGCTCAGCAGTCAGAATAAGAGTGGTTAGTGAAAGTGGAGAATAGAGAATAATTGATTAATTCGAGCAAAAAAGATCTGAGGGGCTAAATGAACAGAATGACAAAATGCCACCATTGTGCCAAATCTCCAAATTCATGGTTATCACCAGAAGAAAGAAAAATCACTAGATGCCATAAAATCCTTTGTCACTATACACAAACTTAATAGTTCTGGGAAACCATTTGAGAGTAAGGAGTCACCTTCTAGGCCCAAACAACTATCAAATGATGAACAGTAGGCACACTCCAACACATAGGATATTCTTTTCAAAATTAAATTTTATATTGTTGTGTGTGTGTGTGCGCATACATGTGTGGATACCAGAAGACAATGTAGGATATCTCCCCCCTCCCTTTTTGAGACAGGGTCTCACTATGTAATCAGTCTGGCTGGCCTGGAACTTACTATGTAGATCAGGCTGCCCTCAAACTCACGAGATCTGTCTGTCTCCAGTTCTCACATTTTAAAAGACACCTTGTAGTTTCAGTAGGCTGACTAGCCAACAAGCTCCTGAAATTTACCCATCTCCACTTCTCTAATACTTGGCTCATAGGCTTGCATGACCTTGCATAGCTTGGGATCGTTTGTGTGCTCGGGAGATTTGAACTCTTGCTTTAATAGCAAGTGCTTTTACTCACTAAGCTATCTCCTTATCTCCTAGCTACTCTTAAGTTTGTTACTCCATATTTAAGCCTTCCTAACCATTCTGACAATATCCTTTATACGTGTTTTTATTTGGGGGTTTAGGGTCCAAATGCGGACCACTCATATGTGAACCTTGAGTCCTTTTCATTTCCGTTAATCTGGAGCAATCCCCTGAGTTTTGCTTTCCTGTAATATTTCACAGGAACAAGGAGGTTAATTTATTGACTTTTGCTCAATTTGCATTTGTTTGTTCATTCACGATTATATTCACTTAATAGTTTTGGCCATTTCCAGATTCCCTTTATGGTTTTGTCTAACTTGTGCAAGTGGCTAACAGAATTCAGGTAAGCACATTTACTGACCTGCTATACAGGAAGTACAAAGGGTACCGGTAAAGAGATGCACAGGATGAGGTGTAAATGAGTGGTATGGGGCTTCCCCACCCACCTGTGCACTAGCCTCCAGTCTCATGACATAAGCAAAACTGAAGCATAGAAATAAGGAAAGTGAAACGGAAGCCCAGCAAGGTCTGGCAGGTCAGATTCTTCTTGGCTGCTCTGTGTAGCATTCCTTCCTCCTAGATATGGAGATGGATCCCTTCTGACACTGGGTGGGGAAAAGCACATAAGACTCATCTTTAGGAAGATGAATTGTAGTTCCTATAGCCTGCATTAGAGAAGGAACTGTGAACTAGGAAATGTGGATGAATATTTATATCTCTGCTATATCTATTCTTTCTCTCTTCTCTCTCATGTGTGTGTATACATGCATAGGGGTTTGTAGCCATGATGCACCAGGATGGGGGGACCTGAACCACACCAAGTCTTTAGTTCTATAGAAATAAATGAAATTAGATGTGGTGCCTCATATGTGCAATCCCAGCATTTGGGAGCTGGAAGCAGAAGGATTGGTGTGAATAGGAAGCCAGTATGCTCAACATAGTAATAAGTTCCAAGCCAGCCTAGACTACAAAGCAAGACCCTGTCTCAAAATACACATCCTATCAAAGCCTAAATTTTATAGCAATAGACATAATCAGTGTAAAACTATTAAGGTATTTATTGGTTTTGTACTCAGTCTTCGAAACTCAACTTGTATTTTAAAGTGTCTTTCAGTGCAGACTTGTCTTAACTGAAGTGCTAGATGGGCATATATGCCCAGTGCCTGCCTCACTGGACAGTGTACCAGTTCACAGGAAACAGCAGGTGGCAGAGACATGCTGATGCCCTGAAGATGCAATTAGCAACATCTAGACTCTAGGAAATGCTGTTCAATGATGAACAAGCTAAGCACCACTAAGTCAACACACATATTACAGCATCTTGGGAACTTAGAAATCAAATAGTCTCAACTGTGTTTAACTCTTTATTTGAAAAAACAAATATAGATGTCTTATGAAGTAGTTAATGAATGACTGACATTAAGGACCATTATATTATTATTAATGGTGTCTCTGAGATTGACAATTATGTAATGCTTTCCATAAAAATGAGTTTTATGTTTTAGATAAAAACTGAAATGTTTACACATGGACTGATAGATATGTTGAAGATTGACTTCAAAGTAACTGGGGGCAGGGAGATGGACACACTGAGAGGATGGCAGCAAGTATAAGGGTCTGAGTTGGAGCCCTAGGATCCATGTTAAAAAAAATAACACAACAACAAACCAAATCAACTAAAACCAAAACCAAACATCTGGTTGCTTGGAAGGCAGAACCAGGACCTAAATAGAGTGCATTGAAAGGGGGTCCTGCGGCTGACAGCACTGGGAGGCTGAGGCAAAAGGATTATTTTTAAATGTTCCCCTGCCATGTTCTTACCTGCATCATGTCCACCTTTCTCTCCTTAGCTCAGAATTCAGAACCCACTGTTGGAGCTTTGCCTTACTCCTCTGACCCTTTATCCCATTTGTCTGACAAATGCCTGCTCTGGTCCAGTGCACCTTGTCCCCAGTCTCTGCCTGCACCGGAGATGCTGAGTGTGACTAGAGAATCAGATACAGGTGTGGGCAGGCTCTTAGAGTGCTGGGGCTACAACCTGAAGGAGAATTTGCTCAGACAAAAGGACAATATCCTTCAAACTCTTGGTGAAGAAACCCTAAGAACAAAGCAGGTTTCTCTGAGAGGCGGGGGTTCTCATCAGGACACTGTGTCAGTTCTCCCCAAGGTTCCTGCCTGTCCCACTAACAACCACACAAACTTCTTCTTTGAACTCAATGTCAGTCGTTCTCACCTTCTTGCCCTGTGCACAGCCCCTCTCGCCCACCGGGGACTGTCTCTCTGGAGAACCCTGGATGACATGTGACTTGAAGAGAATGGTGCAGGCAGATGAAAATTATGCAGGACAACAAAGGGGCTATGGAGCCAAAGCTGGTGAAACAGTAAAGACAGGGACAGTAGAAATGGCCACAGCTGCTCCTGCTGCAGTGGTAGAGAGCAGGACCAGGAAGAGGTAAAACAGTGCCCAACATGCCATGTCTGCCATGGAGAGAAGGTACTTATTGGGGAGGACATGTCTGGGCTAGGGAATTACAATGGGAGTAGAGGAGTAGAGCATTAACTGCAAAGGAGAAGAGACAAAACCAGCAAGGCTATCTTCTTAAGCATCCAATTCAACAAGAGTACCAGAAATGCTGATGCGGCCATCATCAGCAAGGAGCTGAAACCATTGTGGAAGTCATTTGTGAAGGAGAAGAAATGATTATGGATGGCTGCCATAAACAGACCCAACAACTTTGCTGAGCAACTTTGTTGATGTAGGAGGGTCATCTGTCTATGTGTTACTTTCATTGGTTAATAAAGAGACTGCCTTGGCCTTTTAATAGGGCAGAAAATTAGGTGGGTGGAGTAGACAGAACAGAATGCTGGGAAGAAGGCAATGAGGCAAATGCCTTAGGCAGATGCTATAGCTCTCCTCTCTAAGATGGACACAGGTTAAGATCCTTCCTGGTAAGCCACCACCTCGTGGTGCTACATAGATTATTAGAAATGGGTTAATCAAGATGTGAGAATTAGCCACTAAGAGGTTAGAGCTAATGGGCCAAGCAGTGTTTAAAAGAATACAGTTTCCGCGTAATTATTTTGGGTAAAGCTAGCCAGTGGCCAAGAGCTGGGAGGCAGGAAGCAGTCTGCAGCTCTTACTACACTTTGCAAAACCTACAAATATTCAAAAAATCTGGCCACCTATGAACTTTGCAGAACAGAGAAAATGGAACAACTGAAGTGAATGAGCAGGGCTGGGATGAGAGTGGGAAGTGAACAGGTACAAGATTTCCTTTGGAAGCGAACATGTTCTGGAAGTCAATAATGGCGAATGACTGCTGAAATATATATATATTTAAACTATAGTTTTCTTGCCCTTTGAGCACCTGGTTTTGCCTTTGGGGGGGTCCTACAGGAGATTAGTGAAGCAGAGTGGGTCCCTTACCTGTTGGCTGCAGAGATCACCTATAAAGAACTGCACCTGGGGGTTATCAAACCCTTGGCGGATATCGAATACATTGACAGCATAGCCTCGTGCCAGCAACTGCTCCACCATGTGCTGCCCCAGGAACCCAGAGCCTCCAATCACCGTGCACTTCTTGGCCTGGGGAAAGAGGAAATGGCAAGAAGACCAGAAGTGTGAAGACTAACATGATAAAGGTCAGACTTACGTGCCAGGAGCCATTGCAATGGCATATACATCTGTCTGTCTGAAACTGCCTGAGCTCAGGGAAAAGCTTAGTATAGCTGTGTTTGATCAACAGTGTCACCTGTTCTCCTGGGTTTAACAAGGAGAGAGAAAACAAATGACTCTCGGCTAGACTGGTAGATTTGACGACATAATCCCCACCTTATATTTAGTGGAAGGGAATTAAAAGTCCTATGATCACACCAGACAATCTAAACAAGCAAAAAGCCAAAGGCTGTGCCTTCTTGTTCCTGACTGGTAATCCCTTGCCAGAAAAAAAATCTAGCCATTTCAGAGTTTCTAATGAAAGCATCTGTTTCCAAACTCAAAGGACAGTGATTTTCTCTGCCTCCATGCCCATAAGGAGGGTGATCTTGTGGCTCTGGGTTGACCACTTAACCCCTTCTGGCCTCAGCCCATGTATTAAGTGCTACGCTACTAGGATCTCCATGTAGAACCAGGGAGCCATTTATCACTCAGACCCAGGGCTTTGCCGTGCCTTCTCGGAACTCAGAGGAATGGATGACTCAGCGTTGGGATGTGGTATTTAGATTCCAGCTTCACCAGTGCATCCAATTTCTTGGCTAAATTCAGACTCTGGGAAGTGGGGTAATGGAAGAATAGCATACCACCTGTAGGTGTATAAGTATTAGAACTCCAGGATATCAATGCAAATGTTCGCTGGCATCTGCTCAATAATCTGGAGACCTTATCAGTAACCTTTTCTCACTGCTGTAAGAAAATATCTGTCAGATGCAGCTTAAGGAAAGAAGGATTTATTTTGGCTCATGGTTTAAGGGATGGATACATGCCATCATGGTGATAAGACATGATAGCAGGAGAGGCAGGTGGCCATACTGCATTTCTGGTCAGAAGAGAGGAAGGTACAGACACAGACACACAGACACACACAGACAAACACACACACACACACACACACACACACACACACTGGCGCTTAGCTGACTTTTTCCTATCACCTTTTCACTGAGTCTGGGATTCTAGCACATTGGATGCTGTCAGCACATTTAGGGCAGGTCTTCCCTCATCAGTTACACATATCTGGAAACAACCTCACAGACATCCTCAGAGGCTTGTCTTCTAGGCATCTACAAATTTAGTTCTCTTAACAATGAAGATTACCCACCACACTACCACTGTCCCTAAGCTGTACCTGGGCTTCCCTAAGATGACAGACCCAATTTTCTTAGCTTGTATGGAGTCAGTCAGTGTTGGCTATGTGAATAGTCAAGATCAAAAAGAACTCTGTTACTTATTATAAAATAAAGCAACCAACCTCCCCTCTTTTAAATAATCTTAAAATGATTTATCTTTATTTTACAAGTATGGGTATATACTACTTGCATGTATGCTTGTGCATTGTATGCAAACAGTGCCTGTGAAGGCCACAAGGGCGTCAAATCCTCTGAACTGGAGTTACAGGTGGTTGTCAGCCAATATATGGATACTGGGAAATGAACCTGGATCTGGAAGAACATCAGTTGCTCTTAACCTTCCCTCTTGTACCTTAAACACTGACATAAAAAAGCTATGTGACATATTAAGGACTTCTCAGGGCCAGGTACCATCTACAGATTTCTCTCTCTTACTGTGGATGTCCATTCTAAAATGGCTCTCACATCTGTAGACATGATCAGCCTCATCACTGCCCAGCAACTGCCTCTCTGGCAATCTTTCCCTTCCATCTCTTTCTACCTCAGTTTCACAGGCATATTGTATGCACTTAGAACCACTCTGATTTTTCTGGCCAGTCCTCAGAGCTCCCTGCTGATGCTCTCTAGCACCTCTAGGTTCAGAGATCACATAAGGCTCAGAGTCCAACTGTTTTACAAAAAGTCAATTTAGGGACTGGGGAGATGGCTTAGTTGGTAAGAGGGTTTGCTATGCAAAGATATGGTAAGTTCAAATCCCCAGCACCAATGTGAAAAGTCAGGCATGGCTGTACATGCCTGCAACCCCAGATTTAAGGGACAGGTGGATTCGGAGAACTTGCTGACCAGCCATATTAGGCAAAACGACAACCTTCTAGTTTACAGAGTACAGTAGTTTGAGTAAGAATGTCCCCCATAATCTTGGCATTTGAATATCTTGTTCCCAGTTGGTGATGCTGTGTGGACAGACTTATGAAATATGGCCTTTCTGAAAATATGTCACGAGGGGTGGGCTTTAAACTTTCAGTCTCCTGTCATTCCCAGAACTCTCTCTTGGCTTCATGCTTACAGTTCAAAATGTGAGTGTTCAGTTTGTTGCTCCAGCTACCACGTCTGCCTACTGCCATGGTGGTGATAGACCCTTCTCTCTCTGGAATCATACACCCAAATAAACCCTTTATTCGATGAGTTGCCTATGTCGTGGCATTTTATCACAGCAATAGAAAAATAATTATTATGGCAATAGACTGTCTAAAAGAAATAGGCGGAGAGCAATAAAGATACCCCGTGTCAGCAGGGCAGTGGTGGCGCACGCCTTTAATCCCAGCACTAGGGAGGCAGAGGCAGGCGGATCTCTGTGTGATGTGTGATTCCCCTCTGTATGCTGTGAATACCATTGGTTAATAAAGAAACTGGCTTGGCCTGATACAGTACAACAGAGTTAGGCAGGGAAAATTAAACTGAGTGCTAGGAGAGGGAAGGCAGAGTCAAGGGAGAAGCCATGGAGCCGCCACTAGAGACAGACACTCTGGAACTTTGCTGGAAGGCCACGACAATTTGTGGTGATGCACAGATTAATGGAAATGAGTTAAATTAAGATGTAAAAGCTAGCCAATAAGAAGTTAAAGCTAGCTGGGCAGTGGTGGTGCACACCTTTAATCCTAGCACTCGGGAAGCAGAGGCAGGTGGATCTCTGTGAGTTCGAGGCCAACCTAGTCTACAGAGTGAGTTCCAGGACAGGCTCTAAAGCTACAGAGAAACCCTGTCTAGGAAAAAAAAGTTAAAGCTAATAGGCCAAGCAGTGATTTAATTAATACAGTTTCTGTGTGATTTTTTTCAGGAGTCTGGGTGGCCAGGAAACAAACAAGCTACTTCCTTACAACATCTGTGCATGAACCACACAAGTATAGGCATATATTATATATAATACACACACACACACACTCTCTCTCTTTTAACAAACCCTTATAATTTTGTATTTGTTTACATATTTAAGCATTTATTTATTTGTTGAAACAGGGTCTCTCTAAGTATCCCTGGCTGTCCTGGAATTCCTTATGTAGACCAGGCTGGCCTTGAACCTATAGAGATCTATCTGCTTCTGCCTCCCAAATCCTGGGATTAAAGGTATATGTCATCATACCTAGCTCTCATTTCTAGATTTTAAATGTGATTAATCAGTAAATCTATTCGTGAACAGGATGACATGGATTCCCTCCTTATACTGATATATTACACTAATATTATTCCTGGGACAACTGAGCCAACAGCTAGTCAATAGATTTTTATAATGATGGAAATCAAACTTGCCTCTGTTCAGAGATGTCAAACATGCAAAGGTCTTTAATCCTATGTATAAGGCTATGTGAGGAGGCCATGTGAAATAATCAATAACTTTTTTGTGACCATAGCAGACAAAAAAAGAGAATAAATACTGATAAAAATGAACTTTCAGATGGGAAACAAGTACTGAGAATGGACCAAATGGATAAATAAGCCTCTTGGAGATGATAGTGTTAGGAATAGGAGAGGAATGGACTTGGGTGGGTGTATAGCTCAGTGATGGAGCATATCTGTTAGGCTATGTTTCATTTCTAGCACCACAAAATAATTTAATTCAACTGTAATATAATCTCAAGAGCATGGCTGGGGCCCTTGGGTTTTCTCCAATATTTCTGGTTTTACTTTTTCTTCAACAGGATAATGTATTTTTTTTTCATAGCAGTCCTACCTAGAATAAACATATAAGACAAAAGTATTCTTCCTTAGTAGCTTATATTTAGACATTTATTTCTTTGAAAGTCACTCCATGGAAAAAAAGAGCTCATTCCAAAGCATTAAAGAAGGTTCAAGAACCAGGTGGTGGCACACACCTTTAGTCCCAGCACTTGGGAGGCAGAGGCAGATGGATCTCTGGGAGTTCAAGGACAGTCTGGTCTAAATGAAGGAAAGAAAAAAAAAAGAAAAGGAAAGAAGTGTGATGTATCAGGAGTGAAGTATATCACTATAAGCTTGAAGACCTGGCCTATGTAAAGAATTACCACCACAGCCTGGCCTCCCCTACTTTTTTAAAGTACTTACTTTGGAAATGTCTTTTGTCGAATGTGTCTCTTTTGATTCACCAACTGCTTGTTCCATTATGGCTCAAACTATAGTCTTGTTTGCAAAATCAACTCTTCTTCCTAAAGACATAATTAGAGAAAGACATTAATAGTAAGTGAAGCAAAGCATCTCCAGCTATTATCACGAGTGTTCATAAATAGCTGAGCCATAGCTATACCCACTGGTCAAAGTACCCTGTGCTAGAGTCTGCTCTCTCGGGGTATGGTAGGCCCTGAAATTTACAGAGCACTGGATTAAAGGCAGGACAGGAAAGCAGATAAATATGACTCCTTCACTACTCAAACCAAAAATCTTTGGGCTGTGGTTGGAGAATGGTGGTGACCAAGCATTTCACAATGGTAGACAAGAGTAACCAAATACGATGATGCTACCAAACAGAAAAGTGCTGCTCAGGTGAAGGCCTCATCATACACTCCCCTCTTCTTTCACCCACAATATCAACTTGCAAACACAAGGTATTTGTTGATGCAATATGTGTAAATGGCAAAATGTACCAGAAATAACAGTCTGTCTATGAAAGAAGATGCAGAGAATGCCAATGGGGAAAGAAATGTCAGGCAGTCAGCACTGACTGGGTCTTGAGATGGCTCCAATCCAATTTCCACACTTTCAAATGGTGGGTGCCATCATATTTCCCCAGAGGACTTGATTTTAGGACTGTACTGATTTTGTGGGCATATCAAAGACCCAAATATCCTTGAAATGGATTATTACAACCCTCAATGTTTGATGGGTCATTTACAGAGAGGTTTTACAAACTCATAATGGAAGTTATTAGTTGTCATTATTAATTTTGTCAAACTGACAAGATTTAGAACCCTCTCTAGGAAGACTTCTGGCCTGCCTGTGAGGACATTTCTAGAGAAGTTGAGCTGAGGTGCGAAGACCTACACTGAATGTGGGTGGCACTATCTGTGGACTGGGATCCTGGACTAAATAAAAATGTAAAAGCAACAGAGATGTGGCTCAGTGGTCAAGAGTACCAGCTGCTCTTGGGGAAGAACTGTGCTTGGTTCCCAGCACCCACATGGTGGCTTACAACTGTCCTAGTGCGTTGGGATCTGACACCCTATTCTGTCCTCTGTTAGCACTAGGTATACATGTGGTGCACACACACACACACAATGCTTATACACGTAAAATAAAATTTAAAAATCTTAATTCTTTTTAATTTAAAAAAGAAAGTGAATTGAGCATCAGCATCTGTTCCTCTCTGCTTCCTGACTGCAGATGCAACATGACCTGCCACCTTACACTCCTGACATCATGACTGCCTCATCATGATGGACTGTATTCTCATACCATACTAAACCTCTGCCTTCCATAGGTTGCTTTTCCCCAGGTATTTTCTCATAGCAACAAGAAAAGTAACTAATGCATCAGTTCAGTGTATTTTAGAACTTGCCTTCTCCTGGGTCTCTGTGCATACATCTAATGACGATGGATAGCCAACCTGTAGCTCTGTGCTTACCCCATCCCTCTCTTTATTGCACACTTATCGGGACCTGACATCTACGTACCTCAAACAGACATGGCTCACATGGCTCTACATAAGTAAGACAGAAGCTGCCTGAGTTGCAAGATCAGGGCACAAATCGATCAGTGGAGTTAGTGGGCACCCAAGCCTCAGACATAGTTAGGCCTCATCATCACTCCCCTCAGGCTTAGCACCCTGTACAGGACCAGGTCTGATGATGCAATAGGAAGACAAGGACTCCCGCAATGCTAACACTTACTCACCCAATGGATACGTTATCTTGAGAAAATACTGCAAAGCAGAGGTCCTGTAAAAAAAAAAAAAAGAAGAAGAAGAAGTAAGGCCTCTCCCTACAGAATTCAAAGACATGGCACAGGGTGAAAGTGCTTAGGAGGGCATTTGCTTCCAGAGGTCTCAGGTGAGCCATCCAACTGGACTCTGTCTTTTCACAGGCCACATGTCCCTCACTTCCTCATGTCGCTTGATTACTTTTCGGTCACAGAAGGCACCCAGCTTTAAATTTGCAACGGGCCACCCAGCAGTCCCTCACCACATCCAAGCCGAGCTTCTACTGCTCCTTTTCGGGCCAAGGTCACAACTGCTCCCTGTGACCCCTGCTTCTACTTCCTCACTATCTGTTCTCAATGCTCTCCTCCTGGGTTCAAGCACCATCTGGTAAATTACCTGTTGCTGTTGTTTTCGGGGCTGCATCTGGGAAAGAGTCATCTTTCCTGCCTACCTCAGATTGCTATGGGGCTCAAAGGAGCCCACAGGACCGAGTGTCACAAATTTTCAAACACCAGCCACTGTTAGGTAGAAACCAGTGAAAACACAGTTCATGCCTTCAAAGAAATCATCAACTTGTGTGGAAAACAAAAAGCTTCAAAGAATGACAAAGCTGTGTTTGGGTCCTTAGGAGGACAAGCGGACAGAACCAACGTAGGCTGATTGGTCACATGAAGTAACCTGACAGAAGAAACGAGAGACTGTTCACCTTTTAGCAGTCAGGAAGCAAGAGACTTCCAGGCCATGACCCTAATGCCCTAACAGTTTCCCAGCAGATCCCATTTTGTATAGGTTCCACTACCTTCCAATAGCACCATGGGTGGGGACCAAGTCCTCAATACAGGGACTTCTAAGGAATATTTAAGAATCACTTTTTGCAAAGAGGGACACGAAGTCAAGAAGGTCAGCAGGGGTAAAACTGCAGGAGGCTTCGGTGGGCTTTATTCTTTAAACTGAAGTTTATAAGCAGGGGACTGATCTGACCAGAGCTAGTCACAGCAAATTAACCTGGTGGAGCATGTGTGTATGTTGGTAGAGGGGTATATAGGTAAATTATGGGAAATTAAGAAACTACTTACCAACTTGCTGATAGACTTAAGTTTCATTGAATACCTAACACATATTCCTCCCTGCTCCAGGTACTAGAGTGCCAGCAGTGAACAAAAATGTTCAATTTAGCCGGGCGGTGGTGGCGCACGCCTTTAATCCCAGCACTCGGGAGGCAGAGACAGGCGGATCTCTGTGAGTTTGAGGCCAGCCTGGTCTACAGAGCTAGTTCCAGGACAGGAACCAAAAGCTACAGAGAAACCCTGTCTTGAAAAAAATAAAAAAAAAGAATGTTCAATTTACAGTGGCTTATGAGGTGACAAGTGCTACCATAAAAAATAGAGCAAGATGAGGGGCTCGTATACAAAATGAGTAAGTCGCTTACTTTAATGAGAAGGCGACAAGGGCCGAAGAACTGGAGTGGGGAGGAGAGATGCAGGGCCAGGTGAAGCGAAAGTTCAGGGTGGGAGGTGCATGGCTCTGGAAGGAGTAGACAGTGATATGATCGAAATATATTGCCAAGCTGGGCACAAAGGAGCACACCTTTAATCCCAGCACTCAGGAGGCAGAGGCAGGCGGATCTCTGTGAGTTTGGCCAGCCTGGTTCACAGAGCGAGTTCCAGGACAGCCTGAGCTACATATACACATATGTGACAAAAATTCTCAAAGAATTACTTAAATATCATATGTTTTAAAAAGTTCATGACACTGTGTATGGTCAATGCAGGAGAGTGTATCGGCCACAAAACCAGCACTGGGTATGATGGGAGGAGTTGCATGCCAGGCTTCGCATGCTTTGGTGAGAACTCCAGTTCGTACTGCTAAGGAAGGGCTAAGGTTACGGGAAGGACAGACCTGAGAGAACCCAGGGGCTGGACATGGGGGATTGCTGCTGGAGGGAACAGAGGAGGCAAATATGACACAAAATTTCTGAATCCGGGTCATGGCACCAAGGAAACAGGGCAAAGGGCCTACATTACTACTACTGAGAAAGTATCTGGCCTTTCTCAGTTTGAGAGACCGATGTCATGTTCTCAAAGTCCCTAAACATTCTATGCCTTGAGGGGAAGCAGCTGTGCCAGCTGAGGCACACTGCTGTAGCCAACACTGGATCTCCATTAGTCCCGGCGTAGTTCCAGGGAACTCCACCCCCTTGCACACATTCCTTTTTATTCCCTATGCAAGCCAACATTTCCAAAATTCCTGCAACTTTGCTTTCAAGAGAGTCGCATTCAGCAATGCTCCTTCCCATGTGGCTTGAATGTCTGCACAGCTATCGGGGCACATTTTGATAACTTTTCTAGAGCCACAAAGTCCCCAGATCATCATCCTGAGAGCTAAAGTGGTTTTTGTAGAGCTAAATTCACAGAGCCTCGCCCAGATTCAGTTTCTGAGCCCCAGCCCCGTGCACCGCTGACACAACGCTCGGCATGCCCACTCCCCTTTCCAGGCCTCAGCTGCCCCATTCAGTCACCCCTCCAACGCGTTATTCCAAATATTTCCGGGCCCCTCTGATGCTGAATCCCTAACTCAGGTTTTAGAACGTCCCACCCATCCTTCCGCACTCCCGCCCAGCTCTGTCGCCCACACGCAGTGGCCTCCAAGGACAAGGCCACAACTCTTACCCGGTTTAAACACTCTTGCGGTCGACTTCAGCTTGCTAGCAACCTGCAACCAGCGGACTTCAACCCAATACCAGTCACCCTTTTCTAGGGAGAGGTATGAGCCCACGATCAGCCGAGCTTCCTTCACCATGTTGATTGGCTGCGTTCGGCTCCGACGCAGCCAATTGACGCTCGCAGCGTGATTTTGCCCAATGAGGCCAGTCCTTGTCGCCGCTGCACTGCCCTTTAACCTTGGGGCGGGCCTTGCCAGGTTAGCGCCACCCGCTTTGTCGGCAAACCAATGGACAGCGGGCGGCGCGCGCGCGGAGCAGTGGGAAAGGCGCGGAGGCCGCTAGTACGCCGTTGCCTTAACAACCGGTTGCGGAGGCGTCCATTCGGTGATGGTAAGTGCTGGACGTTCGATGGACCCTGCGCCCCCCCCCCCCCCCCCCCCCCCCCCCCCGAGCCCTTCCTAGGCCTCTTTGCGGCCCTGAGCCTTTCCTGCAGGGTTGACGCACTAGTTCTTTCTTGGAGCTCTGTGACGGAAGGGTAGGAGAGAAAGTAAAGCCGCCTGCAGCTAGCCTGCCTGCGCTTAGCCATTGCTCCCTCCCCACCTCCAGTCACCTTCAGCTTTCCCTTACCTGCTTCCCGGCCTCGGCTGGTTTTCCTGGAACCGCGGGTGACCATTCTGTTGCAAGGAACACTCAGGCTTCCCGCAGACTCTGACCTCAGACAGACTCAGGCCTCCCGGCTGCTGCTAACTGGCTAAAGTTTCTGCACGGTGGTAAGACGTTTACTATGTTCTGATGGTTGCAAACATATTTGAGCTTCGCAGACAAGGCACGCAAGTGCCAAATGGATTGGTTCGTATCACTTTGTACTGGCATAATATTTATCTCAGTAACTTTACGTTTGGCCAGATTTAGGCATAATTAATCGGAGGAGCACAGTTCGTGGGAACTAGCCCCACAAGTAGATGTTTAACTACATTTCTAGAATTGAGATCCCTGGATTCAGGGATAGTTGATATCTGTTAGATATCCAAATTGGTTTCTTAGGTAGTTCTCTTTCACGAAGAAGAATAAGGGATTTCCTGGCTTCTAAAATCAATAGTTTAAAAAAGAGTCAGAGGTTCATGGAAAGATTAATTGTTTTTTCCAGCAAACTTTGTTCTCTCTCGATTTATTAGGCAGATCTTTAGAATAGGTTGGTACAAACTGTTTTTCCATTCATTACTGCTATCTGAGTTAGCAGTGGAATTAAAACACGAAGGGACCGTTTTCATCTTTGGTAATGAAAACTGAAGCCACACCGTGTTGTGACAGTGTATTCATAATAAAATGATACGCGTGTTCCTGACGAACAGGTATGGTCTCACGTTTGCTGTTTATTAGCTTTGGAAAAGAAGGAGAAAATTCAAGCATGTTAAACCTTTAAGTAAAACAGTACATTCATTCAAAGAGTTTTTTAATGTTGCTTCTTTGTATTTGAAAAATTTTGATTTAAGAAATGTTGTGGTAGAAGACAATCATATTTAATTAGAGTATTGTTGATTTTTCTATTTTTACAATGTGGTGGCAAAAACTAAAATATATTTATTAAAACAGTTTTAAATTGAGAGAGTTTTTTTCACAGAGGATTATTTTTTTAGAGTTGGACTTAATTTTAGTTTAGGTTTAGTTTTGTTTGTGTGGGGGGGAAAGAGGAGCATGGCTTAGCTTGAGCATGGATGGAGGCCAGAGAACAACTCGTTTCCTTCCCACCATGTGGGTCCTGGGTTCCCATTTAGGTTGTCTAGCTTGACTGCAAGACATCTCACCAGCTTATGAAAGTTTGTATAATGTCATCCCGTACATTACTCAGAATGGAACAGAAATGGAAAAGATGTATGTCTAGACCTGTCATAAATAAAATATGGACTTGTAATACAGTGCTTCTGTGTTTGTATAATGTTTGAAGGCCTCTAATTTTAAGAAGACAAACATGGCATCCAGTAGTCAGAGAAAAAGAATGAGCCCTAAGCCTGAACTGACTGAAGAACAAAAACAGGAAATCCGGGAAGCTTTTGATCTCTTTGATGCTGATGGAACTGGAACTATAGACGTCAAGGAACTAAAGGCAAGCTGCACAAATACTTGCTTTGCCACCTTCTCTTTTCCTGTTGCTTGTCTTTTATTTGTCACCTTCTCCCTTCTCCTTATAAAAAGTAATGGAAAAAGGTACCCTGTGTATATTTTACCTGAAACAATGATCTAATTGATAAAGTTGATTGCAAATATAAATAAAATCAGCATTACAGTGTTACCTAATTATTTTTCATCATTTTATCAGGTGCAAGGTTAGTATCCTCAACAGTCAGTTTTGCTTCTACATCATTTGTTTCAATTGTACTCTTTTCATTGTAGGTTGCAATGAGGGCCCTGGGCTTTGAACCCAAGAAAGAAGAAATCAAGAAGATGATAAGTGAAATTGATAAGGAAGGGACAGGAAAAATGAACTTTAGTGACTTTTTGACAGTGATGACTCAGAAAATGGTAAGTTAGTTGAGATAATGCACATATTTTCCATCCATAATAGTAGATATATAGGATTCTAGGTATAAATAGAATATTCAATAAAATCTATACCATTCACATGGTTGAGGATTGTGTTTTTAATTAATTAACTAATTTTACATATCAACCATAGTTTCTCCTCCCTCTTCTCTTTCTGTTCCCTCCCCTACCTCCCCCATCCTCTCCTCTGTGTCCATTCAGAAGTGGGAGGATTGTATTTTTAATTAGAGGATCCCTAAGTTTCATTTGGCTTTCTTTATGGTCACAGAATTACAGAAATCATTTTACCCTGTCTTATATGATAATCACAAGCAGTAAAATCTGTTAACAGAGATTTTCAAATGCTTCTCATTTCTATTTTTTATTTTAATGGTATTAAAAATTAAATTAGCATACAATAAATCAGGTATTATGGCATTTTCAGACAAATGCTTCTCAGTTTGACAATTCAGTATATACAATTAGAGGCACAAGAATTTTGAGCTTTAGAAATGATAGGCTGTTTTGGTACTTCTAAGGTTACTTTAATCCATCCCTAGTTTCTCAGATCCTTTAGCAGTCCAAAGACTTGAGAGCACATGAACACGTCACTGGAACCGACCAGCTTTACTCTTTCAATGGCCTCCTGGCTTGTTGGTGTGTCATGATCACCTTCTCTTAGTATACCCGGAGAAAGGTAACCCCTTTCAGGTTCCTCAAAGTGTTTCCCAGGGCACAGGCCATACCTCTTTAATTAATATAAGAGTTGTGTTGCTTTGAAATCACCATACCTACATTGTGTGTGTGTGTGTGTGTGTGTGTGTGTGTGTGTGTGTGTACTGATTTAAGAATTCAGGAAGCTTGGTATTCTGCAACCATCTGGCAAGTCGAATTCACACTCAAGATTAGCTCCTAGATTGCTCTTCCTAGGGATTTTTCTCCAGTTGTAACTCCTGGCAAGAACCTTCCTGAAATATTCGAGGTTTGAATGCTTTTGGAAATTTTACTCTCTTTCTGTTGGAGCACTCGGGGCCTCAGTAATTCTTTAAAGTCCATTGTGCAAAATGCCTCTCTCTTCCTCTGCCTTTTCAGTGTATCTCTGTCTTCTGTTAGTATAAGCAGTGTATTTTTTTTAAATTATAACCCTACTCACTGCTTCTGGATTTTACAAATGAATCTAGAATATCCTTGGTTTGTACAGTGTTTTAGATACAATTACATTTCCTTTGTAACACTTGAGTTTGTGTTAAGTTTACTGATTTTCTCTTCCTTTTCTACAATGGGTCATCCTTGTTTTTCTGTGACTGAGGACATGTATTACAGTGGCTATTACCAAGCCCATGTGATGATGTGGAATGGGGCCAGGGAATTAATCTACAACTCCCCCCCCCCCTTGGCTTTAGACCTGGGGAAAGTTGTGAACAAGACAAAGCACAAGAGGGGCAATCAGTATCAATCCCTAGTAATACCCAGCACTGGGTATTGGAAAGATGAGCCCCAGCTTACTTCAGAAGCCCTAGTCTTCTACCTGGGAAAACTGTCCAGCTGCACCATGAGTCTGTCCTCTCTAAATGATTCATTGACCCCCTCAAACCAGTCTTTATGCACATTTAGCAGGACTTCTTGGACTTTCAACCGAGCTGGCATCTTTTCCTACTGGATTCCGAGCTGATTATGAAATAGATGATGGGCTAGAAAGTAGGCAGGGAGTACATTGTACCGTGACCAGAGAGCTTGGCTTCCTGGCTCCTAACATGACTCAAGTCAGTCTATTGGAGACAAAAGGATGACCAAGAAGTGGCAGGGCTGCGGGATATGAGTAACTATGTGTTTTATGTTTTACTAAAGTCCGAGAAAGACACCAAAGAAGAAATCCTGAAAGCTTTCAAGCTCTTCGATGATGATGAGACTGGGAAAATATCATTCAAAAATCTGAAACGTGTGGCCAAGGAGTTAGGCGAGAACTTGACTGATGAGGAACTGCAGGTGAGTAATGCCTTGGTCTCTCTGGAGCCCGCTGGCTTTCCCAGGTTTTATTTTCTCTACTAGGACAACTTGGAAGGGAAGCTAGTATCCTAGCTGATAATTTAATGCCCATGGACCCTGCTTCTGGAATACACAAGTGCAGTTGAACGTACTCTTTTGGGTTTCAGACTAGGGTAAATTTCTAGCTCCTTTTCAAGAGATGCATTTGACAGTGTGTGTGTGTGTGTGGCATGCTCCCATTAAATGGACCATAGTCATCTTTCCTCACAGCATTATTTGAAATTTCTTATCTAATCACTTTTCAGTTTAGTTTGTGACTTGTTCTAAGAGGAACCCTTACTGCCATACAGGAAATGATTGATGAAGCTGATCGAGATGGAGATGGCGAGGTCAATGAGCAAGAGTTCCTGCGCATCATGAAGAAGACCAGTCTCTATTAAGATCAGTGCTCCTTTTTCTACTGCAAGCACATGTGACTAGATTTAGTGCCTGCCATTTTGTGAAATATGGCTTTTGAGAACCCCCCTCCCCCAACCTCTGGGGTAACTAGCCGTGACCTTGAATCTATTTTTGACTTTGGAAGTTTCTTTGATATTAAGTTCTTTGTACCTTTACCTGCTGATTGATTCAACAGGGCAACACTAGAGCACACAGTGGGGAAAGGGACTGAGAGTGAGTGTAGCCACCCTGCCTCCTATTACTTCACACTGCTCATGCGTTCCACACAGCTGCAAACATACATTGGCTGCTTAAATGTCCATGTACCCATGTCACCGTAAGCAGTGGTTGTTCTAAAACTGTTCTAGTTTTTAGTAGACACCAGAGTGTAGTTTTTCCTCTCATAAAACCTAATGAATGCTTGCTGTGGCATTTGGATGTATGTCAATGTATTTGTTTTGTTTTAAAAATAAAACCTTTCTTAATTTAAGCTCTCATTCTTTAAAGGATGAATATTTTTATCTTTAACTGTAAGTTCATCTCGTAAACAATTGTGTTGAGGGTAGCCTGGTAGATATATAAAATTTGCCATCAGCCCATGTACAAAAAAGGAAATAATTCTTTGCTACTTTTCTGCCATAAATGGTTTCTTGCTTTCAAAAATTCTGAGTTTTTATAACTGGTAGAATTTCCAGTTGACCTAAGCTTAAACGATGCTCTACAAGTGGTTCTGGCAAACTCTAAAGCTTATAGAGTCTTTGGGTAATTTGTGCTTGGACAAAAGAGAGATAGACAGTAGGTAAGGTTCAGGCAATCTTGTGAGTTTGTTTGCTTATAGCATCTCACAGAATCTTGGGGTTGGGTTGAGAAGGAAAGGAGTATTATCCAGGTACCCTCTAAGCCCTACACAGAATTGCCTATGAGGTGAAGCTCAAGTATATGGCATTAAAGTCAACTCATGTTCCCCATGAGAGTGGGGAACAAGACGGGTTAAAAGGAAATGGAAAATGAACAATGACTGAATTATTGATCCTCACATGAGAAGAGAATGGGTTTTTAAACTTGTGTGGGCATTCTAGTCCTCTGAGAAATATGTGTGTGTTTTCTAAATATCCATATATATATGTATTCCATATATATTCATTATATATATACACTTATATACATACATACATACATACATATACAAAACTAAAAATAACAAGAGTCAGGCAGGTAATCATGCTTGTAATCCCAGTACATAGATGGTTTCCATGAGTTCAAGGCATGCTGGGGCTACACAATGAATTTGAGGTCTTTCTGGGTCACAAAGTCTGACCCTGTCTCAAAGAAGCAAAACAAAACAACAGCAGCAAAGCCCCACACAATTAGATCAGTTTGAATCAGATCATCAATGGATATATATATGCATTCAAAAAAATCTTTAGATTTATTTATGTGTTTGAGTATTTTGCCAGCATGTATGTCTGCATGCTATGTGTATGCCTGGTGCCTGCAACATCAGAAGAGGGCATAAGATCCTCTGTAACTGGAGTTAGGGACAGTTGTGAGCCACCATATAGGTTCTGGGTACTAGAAATAGAACCCAGGTCTTATGCAAGAGTAGCAAGGTGCTCTTAATCACTAAGGAATCTCTGTCACCTCTCTCTGCTCTCTCTCTCTCTCTCTCTCTCTCTCTCTCTCTCTCTCTCTCTCTCTCTCTCTCTCTCT
>NW_004949143.1:159692-185075 GCF_000317375.1 Microtus ochrogaster
TGTGTGTGTGTGTGTGTGTGTGTGTGTGTGTGTTTAATAATAAAAGGAAGGAGGCAAAGAACCAAGAGTAACTCAGACTTAGGTAATAACATGGGTTCTCTTACTGGATGAACAATTGAGACAAGCTGCCTCTCTTGGTGCCTCAGATTCCTTTTTGTACAATGGAGAGAATGATTGAACTGAGAATTTCTGGGGGTCAACTAAAAAATTCTCAACAGGACCTACTTTCTGGTGTTCAAGAATAATCTCATCTGTTTGTGGTGGTATATCCTTTGGAGCAGCTCCATGAAACTTATGATCATTGTCTCCAAAGTCAGTTGACAACATTTTTTAGGAGGATGTGGCTTTTATCTTTTGATTATTGTTTTCTAATAAGAGGTCTATGACCTGATAAAAGACAAAGGGTTGGAAAGACTGGCCCTTCCTCCCATTTTACTATGAAGCATAGCCATACAAAATCAATTTATGTTTAATGAACAAGTAAAAGTTCTTTATATTTAGTGGAAGCACAGTTATATTTTAAAATAGATCTACTTTGTGAAATAGTGGAATCAAGCTAATTACCCTGAAAACATTTCTTCCTGCTTAATGTTCCCAACTATGAAATCAAATCTCTTTAGAATCTCTTGATGAAGGTGTTAGGGCAGCTAGTTGCATATCATCTCCAGTTACATAAGCAAATAGAAGGAAGTCACCATGTCCTGCAGTGCAGCCATTATGTGATTCTCGGTGCAGGAAACAGGGTGAGTCATCCAAAGAGGGAGGTGGGGCTGAGCCAAGCAGCTGTGTGAAGGACAGGAGCCACGTGAGTTCAGTTCATGTAGAGCCAGGCAAGGGACACTGTAGGAATTGGGTATGTATGGTAAGCAGGGAACTAAGTGTGGCAAAAAGATAGATGGAATGGGCCCTAGAGACAACTGAGGGTGGTTCCTGCATGATTGTACACTCAGGAGGCGAGGGAAAGGCGCAGTCATTCATGTTGGTAGATGTGTAGCTTGTCTGTTCATAGAAGCAGTGGAAGCAAGGGGAAGAATGGGTCAGAGATATATTAGAAAATAGGAAGGGGTCAGATAGTGGAGGAACCAAGGTGAGTTCAGTTCATGAGGACCGAACACATGATGTATGGAGATGGTAGGAAGAGAGGGAAAATGGAGCAGAGAAATTTGGGCTGAATGGTATTGAAGACAGTAGTAATGAATTGGTGTGAGCTTTGTTCAGTGCTGTCTCGGGTGTAGTGGGAATTGGGAAGGAACAGAGATGAGCTTTGGAAAGAGGAGCGGAGAAGAGGTCCATTCATATTGGGCTAGTGGGCCTCCTGAATAATGTAAGGCATAGTAAGTGCTCATGAAAGAACAGTTCAGTGGATGAATCTTTTTTCCTCTTTCTAACTTGTTAGAAAAGCTGGATTCTGAAGACACACTGGCACTGAGTTCATAATCTATCTGAGAAAGCTGTTAAAGACAAGAGGTAGTTGAATTGCAGTCCTTGCAAGACATGGAAACCACATAGGCAGGACCCTGGAGGAGGAGGGCTCCGTGTAGACTGGCTTCTCTAGGTGTCATGAAGCGCCTTTTACCCTCTACTGGATCCTACATTGTTTGGGGACTATTGTGCTTCAGTCCCATATGGACACTTTCTGCCTTTTCTCCTTCCTCCTGCTACATACAGTTTCTTTGCTGCCTCGAATAATGAGAGATAACATGTTATTTACCGTGTTCCTTGGTAAGCTTCCTCTTTGGGAAGCCTAGTAGTTAGACCATGTGTTTAGAACCAGGCCACATAACTACCAGCTCCTGGGCATCTCCACTACTGTGTGGTGATTTACTCCTTTGGCTTTTTGAGGGGCCCACCACCCACCTCGCAAATAAATCATACACAGAGGCTTATTCTTAGTTATGTATGCCCGACCTTAACTTGTTTCTTGACAGGTTTTCTTAACTTAAATTTTCCAGACTACCTTTTGCCTCTGGGCTTTTATCTTTCTCTATTGCTGTACACCTTTCTTTACTTCTTTCTCCGTGGCTTGCTGTGTAGCTAGGTGGCTGACCCCTGGAGTCCTCTTCTTCCTGTTTTCTTGCTCCTTCTCTTCCTCATTTTGCCTTCTATTTATACTGTGCTTGCTAGCACCGCCTATCCTTGCTCCTGCCTCTCTATTGGCTGTTCGGCGCTTTATTAAACCATCAGGTGTTTTAGACAGGCAAAGAATCACAGCTTCACGGAGTTAAACAAATGCAGGATAAACAAAAGCAAAACACCTTAAAATAATATTCGCCAGCACTCCACCATCTACTTGGAAGAACTTCTCTGAGGTTTAACGGCTTCTGGGAGTGCTGACCTTGCAGACACTGGTAAGTGCAAGAATCTCTGGCTCTCCTTCAGTTCTTCTCTTGAGCCTGCTCCTGCTTTAACCACACTGCAGACCGGGACTGCTCAGCTTGGTTTCATTTTTGTTAGGCTTTCAGATAGTAAAATTTTGGCAGCAGGATCAAAGGAAGTAATAGGATCAAAACCACAGCTGAATAGCAGTTGTTGCACCTTAGTTACTAGCTCACAGAGAACATGCAGTTTTCAACCCACTAGAAACAGAGGCATCCATCAGTTTGAATTGCTTGCTGCTCTGATGGCATTTGCTCATGAAGCCAAGACTACCTCCCCTGGACCAGTCTAGGACACGCCCTTTCTGAGCCTTCCACTGTGATTGGCAGCTTACAATAAGTTGCTGCCTCTTCCACATTGATTCTCATCACCTGTTTTGTTTGCTGTTCAATTCCTATGCTGGACTTTGCTAGAGTATTTTGCACCTTCCACTATAGCCAAAGTAATCTGCCTGCACTGATTGTGGTTAGAAAGCTGTGCCGCCAATCTAGTGTGCCATCCAATCTAGTGTGCCATTCTGGAACATATTCTCTCTCTCTCTCTCTCTCTCTCTCTCTCTCTCTCTCTCTCTCTCTCTGTGTGTGTGTGTGTGTATGTTTGTGTGTATAGTGTATACACCCCCACCTGAAGGCGTCTGTGCTTACAGAGGCCAGTAAAGGGCTTCAGATCTCCTGGAAGTGAAGTTATAAAGCCATTGTGAACCATCCAACATGAGTGCAGGGATTCGAACTTGTGACCTCCACAAGGATTCATAGTCAGGATTCTCCTCAAGAGAAGCAAATGCTCTTAATTATTGAGCCATCTCTCCAGCCCTGCCTAAACTCTTAGGAGAGCTCTGGCCTCATGGCTAAGAATATTCCTATCAGCCTTTGAGGAATCTAGAAGGAAGCCTCCTCTTATGTTTTGCCACTGAGGGGTCTTCTGTCCTCCCCTTAACCACTGTTTTCTTTGCTCTGACTATCTAGACTGTCACCAAGGCTTACTCAATAGAAGTCATTTTGAGCTACCCCTCCATTTTGATTTCTTTTCTTAAAAATATTTAATGTGTGTATATACTTTGCCTCCATGCATGTATGTACACCATGTGAATACTTGGAACCTTCAGAAGATGTAGAATCTCCTGATACTGGAGTTAAGGAATGTTGTGAGCTGCCATGTGGGTTATAGGGACCAAACCTGGGTCCTCTGCAAAAACAAAAACAAACAAACAAAAAAAAAACAGTAAGTGCTTTTAACTGTTGAGCCATTTCTCCAGCCTCCATCTTTTAATTTTCTTTGGTGGTGGCGCACGCCTTTAATCCCAGCACTCGGGAGGCAGAGGCAGGCGGATCTCTGTGAGTTTGAGACCAGCCTGGTCTACAGAGCTAGTTCCAGGACAGGCTCCAAAACCACAGAGAAACCCTGTCTCGAAAACCCCCCCCAAAAAAATTTTAAATTACATATATTTATGTGGATGTATATTCCATAGCACTCTCCACTGGCCTGTTTTCCCATTTCCCTAAATTCAGATTCTCAGTCCTTAATGAAGTGTGTTCAGAGGACAATCAGCACGAGTGGGTTATCTCCTACCATGTGGACCCCAGGGATTGAATTCAGTTCATCAGGCTTGGTGACAAGCATCTATTCCACTGAGCCACCTCTTCTTCCTCCCTCCCCTTTTAATTTCTGAAGCCACGTCTCAATCCAACTAGAGATTGTTATACCGTTCAGCTACCTGGTCTCTTGATTTTGTCTTTCAGAGAGAGACCTTGTTCTTGTGTTATCTTGTTCTGCAAAGGAGTGTAGCCTTTAGTTTTGGTCCCATTTGCTTCAAATTGCAACTTTTCTACTCAGCAGCTGTGGTCTTAAGAGGGCTAGGCTACGATATCTTTAGTCTTGCTTTGCATGTCTAGAAAATGGGTGTGCTGTGGGAACAAAGGGAGATGCCAAAGCCAGGCTCCTACACAGAATATTTTGCCAAAAAACTGGTGGCAGCAGTGTGTGTAGGCCTCATATACAGCCTTCCACAGATCAGTGCGGTCCTTTCTGCCATCGAGGGACTCTCCACTGGCCTGTTTTCCCATTTCCCTGAATTCTGATTCTCAGTCCTTAATAAGCGTCTATGCCAGCTCGTTTCTGTATACATACTCATGTCTCTGCCATTGCCCTGGTTAAAATATTATCCCCATCTTTTTTCCAAACCTATATCTTTCATTTCATTTTGTGAAGGTCTCCTCTCCTTCCAGAAAAGCTTTTTTGGGGGGTGGGGGTGGGGGATTTTCCAGCTGGAATTAATGCAAAACAGTAGTCTTGCAAATATGTTCTTGCCACTAGATGGAGTATCAGGACAGAGGCCCTGAGGCAGTGGCATTTGGAGTTCAGCATTGGTTTTAGCTGGAGCTCCTTGATGCCCAACCACCGTGGAACATGATGGAGAGGATGCCAGGAGAGAGACGAGGTGGAATCCTGGTGGGGCTAGGGACACTGCATGGGTTTTGTTGAAGTGGTAGTTTATTTGAGCGAGTACCCTAGAAAGTCTAATTAAAAGAATACAATGACAGGTTTGCAATCAGAATTGTTTACCTGCTACATGGCTTATTGAGAGTCCCCAGCTACACTGAACACCCCTCCAGGGAGGGCACAGATTTGTCTTTGAGTTCTTCACAGTCATTCTCTGTGTCTGTTGCAATGTTCCAGCTGTAGTCAGACTTATTTATTGCATGGGGGTCATAAAGCAAAGAATTACTAAGTCATTAAAAATTTCTAGCCTTCCATGACTGTTTTTTCTCCAATTATTCTATATTACAGGCTGAGTTGTGCTTCCCTCAGTGTTAATGTTGTAACTCCTGGTACCTCGGAATGCAACCTCATTGAGATCTTTTATGTTGGTAGTCAAGATGAGGTCGTGAGGGTGGGCCCATATCCAGCGTTACTGATTCACTTATAGAATGGGGACATTGGGACACGCAGGGAAATGAAAGTGTAGAATAGGATCCTCTGAATAAGATAGCTGCCACCTTCATCTGATCCCCTGTACTTAACTTGCAAGAACCCATCATGATCAGGCTTATGGACTATCGATGTTCCCTTATTGAAGGGGTGGGCATCTGAGAGCTATTGGACCCACACTTGAGACTCCAGCAGCTCTCTGGTTCTATGTGTATGGTTCTGCCCTAATTCCATGCAGCTTCAGTATCTGGGAAGGTGCTAGAGTATAATAGGCTGTGGAGGGTTAACAGCGAGGCTCTATTTATACAGCTATAAAGAAGCCATCATCCATGCTGGGTGAAGACTTTCCAGAGCCTCTGCATTGGGGTCACCCACAGTCCTGCCAATAGCACTTCACTCAGTGCTTTTTTGTTCTCCACATTGAACTTTGATGGAATTGTATTTTGATTTGTCTTTGGGACCTCATAAGGAGAGGTAGATATTGTTTATGCCTTCCTAGGGAAAAAATTTCATAACGTGTAAGAGACCCAGAGGGAAGGATGGTTGGAATGCTCATGAAGAGAGACTAGATCCCTTAGAAGAAACCAGCCCTATTAACAATTCAAATTTTGAGTTCCTGTAAAAACAAAAACAAAACTTATTTCTTTTGCTGAAACCTCTGAATTGATGGTATTTTGTTGCAAGACTGCTAGCAAAATACATTATCTTTCTCTTACTGAAGTGCTTGCCCTGCTTCTGGAACTGCTCTGCCAGAAGTGTATATAATACCTGCCACCAAGAAAACAAAACTTGAACCTGGAAACTTTTCTCAAGAACTCTTTGCCCTATGGATGCTGCCACTCGCCTCTTCTCGAGAGATCCATGAGTCTTGTCTTTTACTCAATGTGTAGTCTGAGCGTATATATAGGCAATTGGGTAGGTCATGTCCTTTTGAGATGAGATAGTTGATGTGGGAAAATACTGATCAACCCTCATACAAATAAATTCGAAAGGTAGATCAGCAATCACAAAAAGCCTGGGAAAGATGAAAGTCAGGGCAGCTTAGCAGAGCTTCAGTGAGGCCTTGGTTTTGGGCTTGCTGTTTTGAACTGCAATAAGCAGTTAAAGAGAAATGCTTTCTGAAGGAACCTAGCTAAGCTGGCTGTGACGATGCTGTAACACCAGCACTAGAGAGGCTGAGGCAGGAGGATCAGAGGTCCAAGCTAGCTTTGGCTGCAGAGCACTTTGAGGCCATCCTGAGCTATATGAAACCCTTTCTCATTAAACAAAACCCCCAATCAGTCCTCCTACAAGAAAGAATGCAGATACCTGTTAGAGCAGATAAACAGTCTTGTGAGAGACATTGTTAGGGGTATCAGTGAAATGTTGAGCTTTTGTGCCTGGTTCCACTTCTGTTGCTTTGACCTGCAGCAAGTTACCCAAGGACTCAGGACCTCATTCATTTCATCTGTCTACAAGGAGTATGTTAATATAACCCACTACAGTATCAGCTGTAAGGACAGGAGAGATGGTTTAGTGGTTAAGATCACTGGCGGCTCATCCAGAGGTCCTGAGTTCAATTCCCAGCAACCACATGGTGGCTCACAACCATCTATAATAGGATCTGATGCCCTCTTCTGGCCTGTAGGTGTACATGCAGAGCATGTATACATAAAATATGTCTTGAAAAACCAAAAAAAAAAACCCAAAATATAAACAGATAAAAAAATAATCTTTAAAACAGGAGAAGAGCAGTTGTGAAAATTATAATTAAGACAGTACACTTAAAGGGCTTAGAAAGGCCTTGCATATAACAGTAATTTAATAAATATTGTCCAATTAACACAACAAAAGTTTGCAGTTTTCACTACGGAATTCAGGAATTGCATCGTGGACCCCATTGTTGCAATTAAGAGGTTAACCTGGCTAGTTTTATGTCAACTTGACACAAGCTAAAGTCCTCTGAGAGAAGGGAACCTTAACTGAGAGAATGCCTTCATAAAATCTGGCTGTAGGGTGTTGTCTTAATTAGTGATCAGTGCGGGAGGACCCAGCCCATGGTGGGTGGTGCTATCCCTGGGCTGGTGGTCCTGGGTTCTATAAGAAAGCAGGTTGAGCAAGCCAAGGGAAGCAAGCCAGTAAGCAGCACCCCTCCATGGCCTCTGCATCAGCTCCTGCCTTCAGGATCCTGCCCTGTGTGCATTCCTGTCCTGACTTCCTTCAGTGATGGACAGCAATGTGAAAGTGTAAGCTGAAGAAACCCTTTCCTCCCCCACTTTTCTTGGTCATGGTGTCTCATCACAGCAGTAGTAACCCTAACTAAGAGGGTTATACCTTTAGAACGGGCTTCTAATCCAGGTTACATAGATGTCGGGATTCCATGAATTATTCTGAGGAAGTTCCTAATCTTCTAACATTACATGCTCAGTTTGTGGGCACACACAGGTGCACTGTTTGTGTCAGATTTGTTCAAAGACTTCCAGTAGTCCAAAATCAGAATTAGAATTAGGCACAGCATGAAATATGTAAACCCACAGCACAATGCTACAGTGGCATGTGTCCACTTGTATCTGTATATGTTTGTATATATGTATGTATATGTGTACATGTGCCTGAGTGTGTATACATGTATGTATACATGTATGCATGTGTAAGAGTGTGCAGAAGACATCAGGTTTTGATATTCTTCACCCACAAAGGAATTTTGAGTCTCACAGGTTTCCTAGCCTGCCTTTGCTTTCCCACAATGCAATCTAGCCCCGATTCCATGTCATGTCTGAGGACCCAGGATGATTGTTTTCTGGCTGCTCTGGACCCTGGGACCACCAAGCCTTTGTCTTTGTCCTGGTCTACTTAGAGCCTTTGTGACCCAACAGCCTCACTCTTTGCATGACTTTTCTACTATTTTCCTTCCCTCCTCTCTGACATTTTTGGCCTGAAGATTAATCTCGTTGAAGGAAAATCGCCAACCAGAGGATTTCTTTTCCTCTGAGAAATTGCTGTTTCCTTCCCTCACACTGACTAAAAGGTATTTTACTGATCTATCTTCAGCACTTTTGAAAGCTTCAATTCATTCTCAGCTTTAGTCTTCCCCAAATTAATTATTGATTAGGATCCATATCATTGCATGCACAAGTGTGTATTTCCTTCTTTTACAATTTGATTAATTCATCTTTTCATTCACTCAGCAGACTCCATACTTTTTAACCCAGGCCTGCAGTGAAAAAAACAAAATTTATGGTATTTGTATTCTAGTGAAGGAGACAGAAAACCAGCTCAAGAAAAATAAAATAGGAAACAAAGATAAAAATGAATGAAGAAAGGATGACCAGGAAAGGAAGACCTAGCCAAGGAGATGACATTTGAGCAAAATCCTAAAATCTTACATAGACTTGTGGAAAAGGTGTCCAGTCTGAGAGGACAGCAAGTACAAAGGTCCTGAGTCAGCAGTAGTTCTGGCACAGTGGGGAACTTTGAATAATCCCATCTGGTTGCATCTGAAGACAGTAGGGGATGGGATCAGAGCTAGTAGGCTCTGTAGGTAGAGGTGATGCTCTTTGGGTGATGGAGGGTAGTCTTGTGGCTCTAAGCAGTATAGTCAGATGCTAGACATTGGTAATTCATTCTTTTTCTTTCTAGTTTGACTTACATATTTTGTCCATTTAATGTTTCTCATTTGGAATTATTGATTTGTGTGCATGTGTAGTATATGCCTGTGTGCACATGTGTTTGTGTGGATGTGCTTGCCAACGTGGGTGTTTATGGAAGCTAGAGATTGTTGTTGGAATGTCTTTGTTAACTGCTTTCCAACTTAACTAAATTTTTTTCTCACTGAGTCTGGAGCTCACAATTTTGAATAGAAAAGCTAGCCAGAGAGTTCCAGGGTTTTGACTGTCTCTGCCCCCCCAATACTAGGGTTATAGGTAGTATCACTATGCTTGCTTTTTTTTTTGAGAAGACAAGGTTCCTCTGCCTCCTGAGTACTGGGGTTAAAGGTATGCACTACCATACCTGGGGATTGAACTCAGGTTCTCATGGTCGCTCAGCAAGCACTTTATCCAGTGAACCGTCTCCAAAGTCCCTTATTTAGAACTTTTTTATTGCTTACAACAGGAACATTCACTTTTTCTTGCATTTAGATTTGAACTGTGACATAGGCTGTTTTTGGATTTTGAGTCTCAAACTACATATCAGCTCTCCTGGGCCTTCAGCTGATTCAACCGGTAGGATTTGAGACTTTCCAGTTTCCAGAGGACTAATACATATGCATATTTTATAATACATAATGTGCATACATATATATATATGTAGCATAAAATATATGCTATGTAAATATATTTGTAAATTATTCCTGTTTACCCTAAGATGCTATTTCTGGAGAACCTTGACTAACACAGCCAGCAGAGGGCGATCTTTTATCAAGCTAGGCTTGCTTTCTATGTTTATATGGTTGGAGAGTTTTCTTTAAAATGGAAAATAATTTTTTAATTAATTTCTTTACATATAATATATTTTGATCATTCTTTTTTCCCCTCACACAACTCCTTCTAGATACTGCTTACCTAGCCACTCAGCATCATGTTCTCTCTTTCTTAAAAAAACAATATAAAGCAAACAAGACAAAAAATTACCTAATTATAGCAAAACATACATGAAAAACACAGAGTCCATTTTGTGTTGGCCAAGTACTCCTGGATATGGAGCATGCCCTGGAGTGTGATTGATATACTCAAGTGTAGTGATAATTCATTTGTATTTTAATAAATAAAGCTTGGCTGAAAATCAAAGAGTAAAGCAGCCATACTGGTCTGTTTTACAGCCTAGGCAGTGGTGACACACACCTGTAATCCCAGTAGTCACACCAGTTGCCCCAGAAACCAGGTAGTAGTGTGCATGCCTTTAATCCCAGAACTAGGGAAGATTATAAAACAGGAACAGACAGCTCTCAGACACAGTCTCATTCTGAGATTCCTGGAGGCAGGATCTGTTGAAAGGAGCAGCGGGCTGCTTCCCGCCACCTCGGCTCCCGGCTAGCTTTACCCGAGATGATTACACAGAAACTGTATTATTTTAAACACTGCTTGGCTCATTAGCTCTAGCCTCTTACTGGCTAACTCTCACATCTTGATTAACCCATTTCTAATAATCTGTGTAGCACCACGAGGTGGTAGCTTACCAGGAAAGATCTTAACCTGCGTCCATCTCAGAGAGGAAAGCTATGGCAACTGCTTCACTTCCCTTCTTCCCAGCATTCTGTTCTGTCTACTCCGCCTACCTAATTTTCTGTCCTATCAAAGGGTCAAGGCAGTTTCTTTATTAATCAATGAAATCAACACAAAACGGAAGACTCTCTCATATCAAGGATCACCATTTCAGACTGAGATAGAGGTAAGAGCCCGTAGCTGGCTGCTTTGCTTTTCTGACCTTTAGGTTGAACCCCAATATCTGTCTCTGGATTTTTATTAATTGTGCTACACTCAAGTGTCAGTCCATTGAATAAAACTGATTTTTCCTCTCTCTGCTTGGTCAGGGGTGGAAATTTGTGCCTACTTCTCCTTTTCCATGCTGGGATTCTGTCTGGCTTGAATTGGTGCAGGCCATGTGCATGTCAAGTCTCTGTGAGTTCGTATGTGCACCAGCCCTAGCTGTGTCGGGACGATGCTGTTTCCTTGGAGTCATCTACCACCTCAGGCTCTTACAATCTTCTGTCTCCTCTCCCTCAGAGATCCCTGAGCCTTGAGTGGAGAGGGGTGTGAGACACCTCATTTAGAGCTGAGTGCTCCAAAGTCGCCCATGCACTGCATAATGTCTAGCTGTAAATCTCAGTGTTAAATAGCATCTATGGAAGGGTGAAGTTTCTTAGATGAGGGTTGAGCAATTAACTTATCTTTTGGTATAGCAATATGTCATTATCAATTAGTTTGCTAATTGCTATGTTGCTTTAGCACAATATTAGTATTGGGTTTTCCCTTAGGCCCATGACCGATGTAGTCTCAGGAGAACAATCTTTTTTAATTCTTGTTTTTTTATTTGATGATGAAGGCAACACCCAAGAAAGAGAGTAACATTGACATAATGTGAGACCGACATGAGGTCAGTCTAGAGCTGCAGTGAGTGAGGCATTCATTGTGTGCTGCCCGAGACATAGCAAACTGTAGCTTCTAAAACAACACTCTCCAACACAGCTTCCCTTCCAGAGATTCAAAGGCCATCTTACAACTAGTGGGATAAGTTTTAGATCAAAACTTCAGAAGTCCAATGTCTTTAATACCAATAAAATGGTTGAAATACAGACAGAAACCAACAAGACTGACAATGGACAAGTGTGTATTATGCATGATCTGGCTTTTATATACGTAGACCAAGGTCTAAAAGGACCCCTGCTTTTAACCATTGTTTTCCTTTGCATGGCAGGGGGTGAAGCTTAGGGGTAGCCATAGTTGATTTTTTACTTTCTCTTTTTGTTTTTTTTTTGTTTTCTTTCTGACATTAAATTTCTTTCTCTTTTTGGTGGATGCTTTTTCTTTCCAGTTTCTATAAGTCTAACAAACTGGTTCTGATATAACTACAGACTAATGATTAAATATGCAGACTTGTGAGCAGCTTCTAAATTTCACTCCATTTTTATTGAGGGAACATTATGTGCCTCACACTTTTCATTCTTAGAGGGGCAACACAAATCTATTTCTTATAATTGTTAAGATAGGGCAAAGAGCAAATATATGTAAACCTTTCCATCAAAGACTGTAACACAGCAAGCACTTAACTAGTCATACCTAAGACATAAATACATTCATACACACATATAATATATATGAACATGTGAATGCCCACAGAGACCAGGGAAGGTGTCAAATCCCCTGCCTGGAGCTGAAGTTATTGGTGGTTGTGAACCATTAGATGTGAGTGCTGGGAACCAAACTCAGATTGCCTACAAGAACAGCAAGTGCTTTTAAACACTGAGCCATCATCTCTCTAGTCCCAGATGGATATAATTTTTAAAAAGGAAATAGCTGTTGTTATTGTGAAATAGTTGAAACCATAATTCATTGCTTGTGGAAATGTAAAATGACATGGTGGTGCCTCTCTGACAGGTATACTTCCAAGTGTATAGCCAAAATAATCAAGAGCAGGTTTTCAAAGAGATTTGGACATACGTGTTCCTAGCACATTACTCACACTAAAGTTTCAAGCACTTCAAGCATCTGTTGATGGATGAGTAAATAGCATATAGTCTTATCTATCCATACAATGGAGTATTACTCATCTATAGAAGGCTATGTAGCCACTGAAGGAGACAGACTTCCGGGAACCTTATCGGCAAACCACAAACCTCATGGTAAAATATAAAATAATAGAAATGGGCTAATTTAAAATGTAAGAGTTAATTAATGAGAATCTTGAGCTAATAGGCTGAGCAGTGTTTTAATTAACATAGTTTCTGTGTGATTATTTTGGGTCTGGGCAGCCGGAAAACAAGTGAACAGCCTCCCACTACAGAATGGTACTCCATGTTGGACACCAGATATAGATGGATGCTATAAAGTAGTCCTACATTAGTTCAGAATTGAGTATGATAAATGGTTCTTTATTTAGAATAGACTCACAGATCACAGTTCTCTGTATGAGTGGGGAACAGGAATTACATCCAACAGCTGAGAGAGAGGGCCTACAAGCTTTACAGCTGCATTTATAGTATAAGAGACCATGCCCAAGTAGGCTGGTATCTTAAAGGCTATCTTAAGTGGCTAAAGGAGTTCCCACCTCAGAAAGTAATGAGAGATTACCAGCAACTATGGGAAAGGGAAGTGAATTACTATTTAATGGGTATTAAGTTTTTGTTGGAAATGACAATATTTTGGGTAAATACACTGGTGATGATTACATGATATTGTGAATATATTTAGTGTCAATTTTATACTCAATAATTAAAATGATAGACATTCCAGAATATCATTCCAGAATACAAATAAAAAATATTCTTAGCATAAGTGGTATTAGGCTATTAGATCTAGCTGTAGCCCTTGACAAAGTGGGGAGAAGTGGGCTCTGAGAGCTAAGGAGAGGCAACACCCAATTTTGTGGATGGTATGCTTAGGTGAAAGAGCAAACACTGTGGAAGTTCTAGTAGCTTTGATATGCTACAAAAACATGTGGATCCTCTGTCGTTCAGTTATAGAAAACAGCACAAGAACTGGATTTATCTTGCTTTTTTTCTGAAACTTTGGTGCTAACACAGTATCTGGTATGCTGTGAGTACTATATACATATTTGTTGGATGATTAAATGAATAAATAAATTAATATCTGTAACTTCCTAATCTACTTAAATAATTCTGTAGCCTATCATTTTGGGCACTTTTGTCAATTACTTGATGTACATTTAGAAGCATGAGCCTGAATTTTAAATATTTGCTTGTAATTAGCATGACAACAGTATAATAGTTGGACTAGGCTAATTTCTGTATCTCAGGGAGCTGATTCAATAAAGGATTATTTTATAGCTGTGCTGTGTCCCAAAGCTAATGGAGCAGGGTTGGGATGCAAGTTGAGATTTTTTTCCATGGAAACTATCAGGGACCCAACTTTCTCTTGTCTGGTAGTTCCAATGGCTCATAGGTATCCAGAGATCTTCCTTTTTGTACCTGGCAGGCAAGTGAGAGGAGCCAGACCCAAAAGTATCATAAAGCCTCTTCTTGTCTGTATCACATTGGATGGTATATGGCCACATGATTACCCAAGGGAATCTTAATGAGATTCTGGGAAATGTGGTGTGGCTACATGGAAAGGAAAGAAAGGGTGTGGCGTCTGGTGAACACACTGTATGTGTGTATGTAATGTGTAATGAGGGAAACTGTAGATGTTATGAAGTACTCCTAGCGAAGCTGTGTGGTGGGAATGCTAAGAGAAATATCATGGGTCAAATGTCCCACAGCCTCAGTGTTTAAGAAATAGGAAAAGAAACAGCAGAGACAGGAGGTTAAAGATAGACAAAGTGACCGAAGGAAAGCCAAGTGGAAGGCCACAAGGTTGAGAGGACACAGTGTGAAGGCTGCGATTTTCTCTTTGGATTTAGTAGCATAGAACATATATATCTATACATCTCTGTATATCTGTATATAAGAGAATATTTTTGAGAATTTGACTGTAAAATGATGGAAGGACATAGTGGCCAGGCAAGGTGATACTCAGGATGGGAGTAGAAAAAAATGGGAGAGACTTGTGAGTGTTTGAATATTACAGGGAAAGAAGCATTGTACATACGACTGATATAGGCCCAGGGACAAGTAAACAGACTGTTTTGCCAAACAATCCCTAATTTTCTTCTGTGGGCATCCCAGGAGGATCTTCTCACATTGATACCTCATTGGAGTAATCTCTCTGGCTACTGATGCCTGAAGCTAGTGAAAGACAATCCATTGGCCCTGCAAGTGTGCTGATACAGGAACTTAGGCTCATCAAACCTGTCCTCTGTACTTCAGTTTTCTCCTTTCTAAAATGGCACTTTTACAAATTATACGTATTTTTAAAATTGATCTACTTATTTTATATTCTGGTCGCAGCCTCTCCCCTCATCATCCTCCCCTCCAAGTCTCTCTCCTCCATTCCCCCTTCCACCCCCAACCCCCTCCTCTTCTGTCCATCCTCTTCCATTTCCATCCCCGAAAGGGCGGGTCTCTTATGAGTATCAGCAAGATGTGGCATATCAAGTTATAGTAAGACTAAGCACCTCCCCATGTGTTAAGGCTGGGCACATGTGTTAAGTATGAGGAGTAGGGTCACAAAAGCCAGTAAAAGAGTCAGAGATGGCCCCTGTTCCCACTGTGGGAGTCCCATAAGAGGACCAAGCTACACAGCTGTCACATGTATGCAGAGGGCCTAGGTCCAGTTCCATGCAGCCTCCCTGGTTGTCCCTTGAGTCTTGGCGAGCCCTTATGAGCCCAGGTTAGTTGACAGTGTGAGCCTTCCCATGGTGTCCTTGACCCCTTTGGCTCCTACATTCCTTTCTCCTCCTCTTCTGCAGGATTACTGAACTTCACCTAATATTTGGCTATGGATCTCTGCATCTGCCTCCATCAGTTGCTGGATGATGCATTTCTTATGACAACTGGGCCAGGTACCAATCTGGTCACAGGAGAGGACCAGTTCAGGCCACTTATCCACTATGGCTAGGAATCTAAGCTGGGGTCCTTTCTATAGACCCTTGGGAGATTCCTCTATGCCAGGCTTCCACCCAACCCTAAAATGCCCCCCAGCACTCTTCCCTTAGTCCACTCATGACATTTCTTCTATTTCCCCTTCCCAGGGAGTTATGGGTATCCCCCATGAACTCCCTTTGTTACTTAGTCTCTCTGGGTCTGTGGATTGCAACTCAGTTACCCTTTATTCTACAGCTAATATCCACTTAGGAGTGAGTGCACACCATGTGTGTCTATCGGTCCGGGTTACCTGACTAAGGATTTCAATAGTTCCATCCATTTGCTTTCAATTTTCCTGGTGTCCTTATTTTTAATGAGTAATGGAGTTATATATAATTTGTGAGACTGACTGCAAATCAAAAATATCAGTCCCCCATTTTTAGGAAGTTCCTACTATAGTAGATTTTCATATGGCTTTTAAATATGTGTTTAAGTGTTACTTATCCCTCTTCTTAAAAAAATTAGATGTTGGGAAGATGGTTCAGTGGGTGAAGTGCTTGCTGTACAAGCATGAGGTTCTGAGTTTGAGTCCTCGGAACTCACATAAAAATCTGGGTATGGCAGTGTGTACCTACAACTCCAGAACTGGATGGAGGAAGTAGAGACAATTGGATTTCTCAGAGCTCATTGGCCAGCTAACAATGATAATTGGTGGGCTCCAGGTTCAATATGAGATCCTGACTCAAAATATAATGTGGGAAGTAATAAGAAATGTAGTAGGAGCTGCAGGCTGTGTTCCTGCCGCTCAGCTCCTGGCCGCCTGGCTAGCTTATGCCCCGAAATAACAACACACAAACTATATTCATATAAACACTGCTTGGCCCATTTCTATTAATGTGTGTAGCAGCACGAGGTGTGCTTACCAGGAAGATTCTAGCCTATGTCCATCCTGGGTCAGAGCTTCATCGTATCTGCCTTGGAGAGCAGAGGCATGGTGTCTCTCTGAGGCATCTTACCTCACTTCCTCTTCCTCCCAGCATTCTGTTCTGTTTACTCTGCCTACCTAATTTTCTGTCCTATCAAGGGCCAAGGCAGTTTCTTTATTTAACCAATGACCTTCCTCCATCAAAGAAAGACACTTGATTTTGATCTCTGGTCTCTATACACTTGCATACACATGAACATGTATTTTTGTCACAAGAATACAGACACAAAAACAACCAAAACAAAATTATTAAGTATTTCAAGTCTGTTGTGGCATTTTGATCTATTTTTCCAATGCCCTTTGGAGCAGGAAGCCCTAGGACATGGTCTTGCCTGCATATGTGACCCTTTCAAAGAGGGGTAGCACACTCTCTTGCTCTGTCTCTTGGGTGGTCAGAGCCAGAGCAAGGAGCTGTTGATCCTCATCTCCCCTGGGCAGAATGGTAGGGCACAGCAGCTGGATCGCTGCAGTGTCTAACCTGTTCTGTATCAGTAAGGGTTTATTCCCACTTTATACCTAAATTCTTGAAACCCTTTAACCCAGATTCTTGTGGGTACACACAACACAAATCAGTGACAGCTGAGTCTTAAAACCAAGTGTGCAGAGGTCACGTGTGACTGCCTAGATGACACAACCATGAAACCAGCCTATGTTCTAGTCAGTTCCCTTCTCTTGAAATTGGACAAGTGGATACTGTATGATTTGTGTTTGCTGGAAAACCGAGTTGATTCCCAAAATTCAGTGTCTTCTACTTCTAGGCATCTGTTGAGCACATTTAGACTTTTCTGATTAGTTTTCACCTCAGCCCCTACTCAAGAGTCCCTCACTCAGTGTGTATTCCCCCTCCCCTCTCAGTTGGCTTGGCCTTGGGTTCTCTTAAATATTCAGAATCAAGGGTAAATGTCAGTCTCCAGGGGCTCAGACTCATAGTTGAGCTCACATTTATGCCTTAGAACTACAGCACTTTTGTTCTTTGGTAGCCTGGGAAATCCCCCGTGTTCCCTAGCAACAAGACCCATTTGGAGCTGTTGCTAAGGAAACCCTGGGATTTCCATAGTTACTGAGAGCTCATGCAGCATCTCTTTTCCTATAGCTGAACATATCTGTTGTCAGCAGAAGAGGGGGAGGGAGCTGATTTGCTGCTACCAAAGGGGGCAGGGCTGGATTCACTTCATCTTGACTCCCATAGAGGTGCAAACAGGTGAGCAGGGCCAGGGCCACACTGCAAGGCTTATAAATTAGTAGTGTTACCCTCACCACATAGAAACATCCAAACAATGAGTTATCAACTTGGAGTGATATGGTCTGCTGGGTTTCCATGGTCCCAGGTGTCCCAGCACAGAATCACCAAATGTGAGTGCATTGTATCAACTTACCTGTATTCCCTTTCACACTGAGCAGGCACCAAACCTTCTCTTTCCTGTCTGGGGAAAGACAAAAACATTTATGAATGCATGGAATAAAAAAATGTACATTTTGAAAGGAAATCAATATTTAAATTTTTATTTTAAAAGTTATTAATTTTACATACCAGCCCTAATTCCCCCTCCCTTTCCTTCTCCTACCCCTACCTCCCTCCATCCCACCACTAATCCACTCCTCAGAGGAGATAAGACTTCCCTTGGGGAGTCAGCAAAGTCTGGTATACTAAGTTGAGGGAGGATCAAGCCCTTCCCCCACTGTGTCAAGGCTGAGCAAGGTATCCTGTCATAGCGAACAGGTACCAAAAAGCCAGTTTATGTACCCAGGATAAGTCCTGGTCCCACTGCCCTTCCCACCACAACAGCTGTCACCTATATTTAGAGGGCTTAGTTAGGTCCCATGCAGGTTCTCCAACTATCAGTCCAGAATCTTTGAGCTCCCACTAGCTTGGGTCAGCTGTCTATGTAGTTTTCCCAGTCATGATCTTGACCCCCTTGCTTGTATGATCCCTCCTCCATGTCTTCAACTAAACTCCAGGAGCTCAGCCCAGTGCCTGGCTGTGGACCACTGCATCAGCTTCCATCAGTTACTGGTGTAGGTTCTATGATGACAATTAGGGTAGTCACTAATCTGATTATAGGAGAAGGTCAATTCTGGCACCCGCTCCACTATTGCTAGAGGAGTTTTAGCTGGGGTCACCCTTGTGGATTCCTGGGATTTTCCCTAGCGCACCAGGTTTTTTCCTAACCCTATAATGGTTCCTGCTATCAAGACATCTCTTTATTTGCGCTCTCTCTCTCTCTCTCTCTCTCTCTCTCTCTCTCTCTCTCTCTCTCTCTCTCTCTCTCTGTCCCTCCCCCAACTCAGTCATCTTGAACCCTCATTTTTCCATCCCCCATCTCCTCCCTTCTACTCCTTTTCTCAGTTTACCCAGAAAGAAGATCTTAACTATTTCCCCTTCCTGGGGTCTTCCATGTGTGTTCCTCTTAGGGTCCTCCTTGTAACCTAGCTTCTCTGGGGTTGTGGACTGTAGCCTGCTTATCCTTTGCTTTATGTCTAATATCCACTTATGAGTGAGTACATACTGTGTTTGTCTTTCTGAGTGTGGGTTACCTCACTCAGGTTGGTTTTTCCTAGGTCCGTCCATTTGGCTGCAAATTTCAAGCTGTCATTGTTTCTTTTATTTTTAAACCACAGAGTAATACTCCATTCTGTAAATGGACCACATTTTCTTTATCTGTTCTTTGGTTGAGGAGTATCTAGGTTGTTTCCAGGTTCGGGATATTACAAATAATTCTACTATAAACATAGTTGAACAAATGTCTTTGTGGTATGATTGAGCATCCTTTGGGTTTATGCCCAGGAGAGGTAATGCTGTGTCTTGAGGTAGATTGGTTCTCAATTTTCTGAGACACCAACATACTGATTTACAAAGTGGCTGTGCAAGTTTGCATTCTCACCAGCAATGGATGAGTGTTCCTCTTACTCCACATCCTCTCCAGCATAGGTTATCATTGGTGTTTTTGATCTTAGCCATTCTGACAGGTGTAAGATGGTGTCTCAGAGTTGTTTTGATTTTCATTTTCCTGATGGCTAAGGATGTTGAGCAATTCTTTAAATGTCTTGGCCATTTGAGATTCTTCTGTTGAGAAGTCTCTGTTTAGGTCTGTACCCCATTTTTAAATTGGATTGCTTTTTCTTTCGATATCAAGTTTCTTGAGTTCTTTGTGTATTTTGGAGATCAGCCCTCTGTCAAATGTGGGGTTGGTGAAGCTCTTTTTCGGTTTTTGTCTTATTGACTGTGTCCTTTGCTTTAGAGACGCTTCTCGGTTTCAGGAGGTTCCATTTGTTTATTGTTGCTCTCAGTGTCTGTGCTACTGGGGTTATATTTAGGAAGTGGTCTCCTGTGCCCATGCATTCAAGGCTACTGTTGAAATAAAATTTTAATTGAAATAGAACTTGAAAAATATTTTTCTTACAGCATGAATTTGTCATAAAGCATATGTGCCTCTTTGTTAATGCATCAAATAATAAAATAGAGTGGCAGGTCTAATTACTGTAATTTCGAAGTGATGACAAGTTTAAAGAATATTTGGAGAGAGTTGCTGCTGTGATCTGAGCATACCAAGGATTTCTCTTGGTGACAGAGCCATGGTTATTATTATCTTGTAACAGGCTGTTTGCACTCTTTATCTGTGAAGCTAAACTTCAGTTAGAGGTTGGTAAAAGCAAAAAGTACTGTTCCAAACTTGATTCTATAGAGTCTTGAAGTTTTATGGAGATTGTGAATTTTGGGCTTGAGTGCAGAATCATGTGTGGATGAGTCAGTTCATGCCCATGGTCTGCAAGTGAGTGACTCAGCAAGAAGGGAGGGTCTTGTTGCTCCATTCCTGTTACTTTTTTCAAGTGTTGAGTTATTTAAACAAATAATGCTGGAAACGATTGAATATCCATAATTCAAAGAACCATGCTGGAGTCTCACTATACACCATGTATATTAATTAACTCAAAATGAATCAAAAACCTAAATTATGGTACTGAAATATTGTAACATGGAGGGCTTGCTTGTTGGGGTTTATGTTCTTCCCAGTTCCCCACAGATGGCAAGCCCCAAAGAAAAATCACACAGAGAGTCTGCATTAGGTTATAAACTCATTGGCCCATTAGCTCAGTCTTCTTATTAGCTCTTGTAGCTTATATTAACCCATTATTCTTATCTATGTTAGCCACATGGCTCGGTACCTTTCTCATCCAGGTAGATTACATCTTGCTTCTTTGGTGGTCTGGGCTGGACTGGAGGAATGGGCTTCCTCCTTCCTAGAATTCTCCTGTTCTCATTGCCCCACCTCTACTTCCTGTTTGGTTGACTGGCCTATACTTCCTGCCTGGTCAATCAGCGTTTATTTAAAACATGATTGACAGAATACAGACAATTCTCCCGCACCAAACTATAAAAGATGTGGAACAACTGGGAGAAAAGAGCTCCATGACATTGGATATGATAACTTTTTTGAATAGTGAATCCAAAAAATACACACAACCAAAGAACAAATAGATAATTAAGGCTACTTCTAAAATAAAACATACCTACAGAAACAATCAGCAGAGTAAAAATACAGCCTATGAAATGAGAGGAAGTATTTGTAGTTAATATATTTGATAAAAAATCTGTTACCCACTATTCACAAGTAATTTTTACAACTTGACAACAACAAAAATGTTTTATGTTAAAGTAGATAGACGAGGGGCTATAAAGATGTGGTTAAAAGTACACATTGCTCTTTTACAAGATCTGAGTTTGTTTCAAAACATCCTTATAGTTGCTCACAGCCATCTGTTACTAGCCCCAGGACATCTGAAACCTTCTTTTGGTCCCTCATTGCGCATGGTGCACTTACATGGAGGCAAAACATGCAAACACATAAATTAAAATAGACAAATTATTTAAGTAGCTATTTTTCCAAAGAATATATACCATAAGTTTTTTTTTTCAGCCACAAAGAAGAATGGAATTACGTTATTTGCAGGAAAATTGACGAGACTGGAGATAATCATACTGAGTGAAATAAGTCAAATTCAGGCATATATTAAGTTCTTTTTCTCATTTGTTGATCTTTAATGTTATATAGATACATAAAGCCATTTAATTACATATGTGACGTGAAAGCATAGGGAGACAGAAAGAAGGAAAGGGAGGAGGGAGAGGAGAGAAAGGGAAAGCTATGGGGAGTGAATGTGGTCAAAGTATAGATATACTTGAAATTATCTTTATGAAACCCAGAATTATGCACAATGCATTTATGTCAATAAAGTATATATGGGACTGATAAGATTGCTCAGTGAGTAAAGACACACGCCTCCCTGCCTGACAACCAGACAGGTAGACCTTAGCCCCACATGGTGGAGGGAGAGAACTAACTCTAGTATGGTGTCTTCTGATCCACATGTGTACCCCCGCCCACACATCAGGATGATAAAAAAGTTTAAAGTAAATGTGTAAAAAATAAATACACAGTGGCCAGAGAAATGCTCAACATCATCAGCCAATCAAAATCACTATGAAGTTCCACTTTATAGCCATTAGAATGGCACCACTCAAAAAGTAGAAAATAGAAAGTGTTGCTGAGAATGGAGAGAAGCCCTTTGCACTGCTCCTGCTGTTCTGAAAAGCTGAAATCGCCATGGAAGATACAATTATCCAATTCTATTTATGTATATGTATTCAAAAGATTTGAATTCAGATCATAGTGACATTTTTCACACCCTTGTTCTGTATTATTCACAATAGTCAAGAGGTGGAAAACAAGAGCCAAATGTTCTTCATCAGGTGAAGGTCTGAACAAAATATGATGGCTACAGATGAAAAAATATTATTTGGTCATAAGAAGTGATGTATAACAAAATTACAACATGGATTAAGTTATTCCTCTAAGTGAAACAAAGTACTAAACTGTAATCCAGATGATAAATTTCAAGTTATTTGTACCATAATTGAAGATGAAGAGACAGACATGAGGCAAAAAAGCAAGCAGTCTTTTGGCTTGGAAATACCTTGTTTTCTTCAATGGAGCATCACAGGGTATATAAAGAAGTAAGGAAAGCAGATCTACAATAGACTCTCTGGGGATGGAGCCTGAAACTCTTAGCTGCTGGGCTGGGCAATCTTCACAGGCTGCAGAGTCGCAAAGGAAGAAAGGCAATGCAATTTCCCAGGCTCTGTTGCCACTTCCGACTGAGTTCACTACTAGTCCCAACAAAGATGCAAACCCATTTCCAGATAAACTAGAGAACATGAATAAAAACAAGTCTGTGTTTGGCAACAAAGAGGTTGTAGGAAGAGGCCATATTGATTGTTTTACTCATTTATTTGTTCATTCAAGTAAATTGTATTGCACAACCAGTTCACTTAAAACAGGGACTATCTTGGATATCCTGCTGTGGTCTGGTGTCATGAGATGAGGAAGCTTTGGGTCTGCAGGGCCGACTGCTGTACATACTCCTGCAGATCATGCATGGGGTGGATGTTGGGGTGGGCCCACTCATAACCGTGGTTCTGGGCCTCGGTAGTTGCAGGGCTGGTCAGCCTGCCAGCTCTCCCCTGTGTGGCCTAGGTGAGCTGCAGGGGCCACTCTCGAGTTCTGCATCTGTTGAGGGGCAGGGACAGCTCTCCCACCACCATAGGCAGAGGATGAGGGGCCGGAATAGAAGGGAGGGCACCTCTCCCTTGCGCACACCACCATATGGTAGATGAGGGGCAGGGCCAGGTCTCCCATGCTCATGTTCTCAGGGCCATATATATGTATATTTTTATAATGAATATAAATGAATATAATGAATATAATGAATATTTATAAATATAAATTTATGATGAATTTAAAAACCACTCTATTTATTGTGTGTGTGCATGTGTGTGTGCGTGTGTGCATGTGGAGGTCAGAGGGTAACTCGCTTGCAGGATTCAGTTCTCTTCTGCTGTGTGGATCCTGGAGATTGAACTCAGTTCGTTAGCTTTGGCAGCAAGTGTCTTTGTTCATTGACCCATCCTTGTAGGCCAAATTTATGGAAAATTTAAAACAGATTTAGCAAAAACTTAAACACTTAAAAATGAATCTAGCATAGATATGAAAAATTTGTGCTCTGAAATCTACAGAATAGATAAAATAATAAAGACCCAAATATATAGAGAGATATAGCTTGTTGAAGAATTGAAAGGTGATATTGTTAAGATACCAGGTTTTCCAAATTCACTGAAAAGTTTCAGGAAATTCCAACTAAAATTTAGATGTAAAGTTCTATCTCACAGGAAATAGTGACATTACACTCTGAGAATTTATAAAAGACACAAACTATAGCAAGCTTATTCCAGAAACAGAGTCAATCCCAAATAATACCAAATCAAAGAAATCCACACCAGAACATTAGAAAACAAATATAAAGATAAATTATTTCGTTTTTTAAAATTTAGTTTTAAAATGATGTATCTACCTGTGTGTGGGTATGTGCACATGTGTGCTGGTGCCCATAGAGACCAGAGGAAGGGCCAGATACTCTGGAGCTGGAGCCAGAGTCAGGTGTGAGCTGTCTAACATGAATGCTAGGAATCCAACTAAAGTCTTCTGGAAAAGCAGTATGTACTCTTAACCACTGAGCCATCTTTCCAGCACGAAAGAGATAACTTTGAAAGCAGTGAAGAAAATAACAACTTAGCTCTAAGGAGATATTTTGAGTGGCAAGAGATTTCTTATAAGAAATCATGGTTGTATAAATAACTTATATGGGCCTGAATAGAGGCTTGACTAAGCCAAGGTCTTTGAATATTCTCTTTCTTATTTTTATCTTTGACCCAGCCATATGCCTCTAGGTGACATAGCAGATAGAAAAGGGGAGGGAAAGACTGGAGCAGGGAACAGCAGGCCTGGTTTCTAGGCTATTTATGAAGACTGAAAAAAACATATCAGCAACAGAAAAGAAAGACACAGCCTATGTAGCCTATGTAGCCTAGGTGAGCCTAGTATGGAATCAAAATGCTCACCTGCTTCAGCTTAAATAACAGAAACGTAATTCGTTTCTGGAGGCTGGATGTCTGGGATCAAGGCTCCTTCTGAGTTCTTTCTTGTTGACTTTATAGGTAATCTTCTCCTCTGTGTTTTCACTTATTTGGTGTGTGTGTGTGTGTGTGGTCGCTTTTATATGGAGCCAAGTTATACTGGATTAGGACCCATACTAATAATTTTATTTTACATTAGCTTCCCCATTAAATACTCAGTATTCATATATAGTCACGGTTTCGAGTACTGGAGGTGCATATTTTTATAGGAACTTTATGACTGGCACAATTCTACCTGTAATAACAGCAATCTCATTCCAATGATGACACTTATGAGCCAGCCATATGCACTTGTAGGAAAATTAACAAGCCCTGTGAACTTCAGGTTCTTCAACTGTGAAGTAGATTTGTTGGGATGTTTGTGGTGCATGTAAAGTGCATCCAAAGCATGCTATATATTAGGATATTAATATCTGGCAAACCTATTAAAGTCCTGGTGGCAAGTGTTGCATTGGGCATTTTGCCCAATGGTCAGTGTTACTAACAATCCACATGGAGTTATCATGTTGATCATATCTTCTTTGGAAACCCCAGGGTTGTTGTTAGGAGGTAGAAATCTCTGTTTGTTATATATTATGTTTTTTATTAAAAAATTTAAATATCATATTCACCAAATATTCAATAAGTTTGAGGACCTTTATCTATTAAATCTATCTGAGCTACACAAACCTAGGCTTAATCTTGAAAATATAGCTAAGTTTGGTAACAACAACCGGGTCATCATGTTATCCTGTAGCTATATTAGTTAAATAGACCTCTCAGGTCCTGTTTTATCTTATAAGTATTTTTTATCTACAGGCATAATTATATCCTTAAGCATTATAGGAGCAGTTAGACTGCAGTTTTTATTTATAGACCATAGATGCATGTTGACAACTATTTTTTAATTGCTTTTTTTCTGAGATAGGGTTTCTCTGTAGCTTCGGAGCCTGTCCTGGAACTAGCTCT
>NW_004949143.1:185435-188229 GCF_000317375.1 Microtus ochrogaster
GCCACCATCGCCCAGCTAGCCTATATTTTAATTATACATTATTTTTTGAAATAAGTTTGACATGGGACCTCAGTCCTCCTTTCTCCTTTAAAGAGCATGACACCATTTCTAATAGAAATGTGCAGTGAGGAATCACTAGCTTTTTTTAAAAAATGAAGAAAACCAACCGAATTAACCTAATATGGTCAAAAATCCAACATATTTTATGTTTTGTTTTTCAAATTCAGTATTTGCAGGTTGGAGAAACCAACACAAATGTAGTTTATACTCCCTCTGGCCTTCTACAACTTTCTCTATACCCTCAGGTCAGGCTTTTTGTATCTCTGCTCCTCTGGTTTAGCCAGACATTTTTGTTTTAGACAAATTCCTCTTTCCCTTTTATTTCATTATTTTAGTATCCTTTTGTTTTCTAGACTACATGAAAACTTTCACCAAAGTCTTTCTTGTGGTTACTTTCAGTAGTCTAGAATATTGTATCGGTACGATACCTTAAACAAGAGTAGAAATATGTATGTATATGCATATGTGTATATTATAGCAAAACAATTTTAAACCAACTTCCCTAAATGATGACAATATTTATTAACCCACTGAATCTGAATGACCAGAACCCATATATTTTTCTTTCCTGTGGAAATAAAAGCACATTTTCCCCCAAACATAATATATTTTTTGACTTTTATTCTAAAGCCGAGACATCTTAAAGTATATAGGCTGGTTTAATTCAGCAGTTTCTTAGGTAGGAAAGGGTTAAGGTGGAAAAGTCGCTATGGCAAGGACCTTGGTAGAGAGAGGTGTTATCAAAAAGCTGTAGTTGAAGCTGGAGTGATGGCTCAGTGGTTAAGAGCACTGGCTGCTACCCCAGACTCCCCACTTGTTTGAGGACTAGGTCCAGGAGGGTGGAACTCATTGCCTGCCCTATGATATTAATTTTCAGGAACCCCAAAGAGGACGAACAGAACAGAAACATACACATGAAAACAAACCCACTTGTATTCGAAAAAGAAACTGAAAAGATATAGTGTGTCTGTTCATGCTTGGGCTCCACCAAGATGACTGAAACCTTCGGTCAGTTACTGCCATAATCAGATTGGAGTTTCCCAACTCCAACAGGTGGGAACCTTACCATTTCCAGCAGAAGGGTGCTCTGAGCGTTCTCAGACTCTCCGACCAGGAGGAATTGACAGCACATCTGCCCTTCCTCAGTAGGTCTTCAGTTTGTGTCTGGTCACCAGACCAGCACCAGTATTTTTCTTTATCTAGTCACCAAACCAGAGCAAAGACAAAACTCACTCAGACTCACCCATTGGCGGAGAACAGATAATGCTTCACTAATGAGCTGGTGAGGTCCCCATTGCTTCCGCACAATGCATTAAGTATAGGGTCTGAGGAAACGCTGAAGGAAGACCCCAGACTCAAATAGTAAAAGCAAAGAGCATTTATTTTACCAGCATGCATGTGGGGCCATTCACCTGTACAAAATGGAAATGACCCTGAGATGAGTGTGCAGGCTCCTTGTAAGCACAGTTAAGGGGAGTTCCAGTGACAGTTAGGTCATCTCAAATATGATTGGTTGAACAAGTAGCAATTATATTAGTATATTTCTAATTGACTGAGGCTGAGTTTTATCATTTTTGGACACAACTGCACAAGCTTGGGCAAGTCCTTGAGACACTGCGAGACTTAGACCTTACGTGTTTGTTCTCTGCCTCGACCCTGAATATAAGAGCAATGTGGATGAATAGTCCTTTGCTGGGAGAGACACCTGCTTTGCCCTTCTTAGAGAACTGAAACCTAAATTCAGTTTAAACTCTTCACTATGCCGCCATTTCTCCCTAGGTGATTTATTATTTAATTTGTCTAGATCCTTCTCTAACTGGTACAACTGAAACTTCTAGAATTTAAGTATCATGTCCAAGTTAGGGTTTCTATTGCTGCAATAAAATACCATGGCCAAAAACAACTTGGAGAGGAAAGAATTTATTTGATTTATATTTCCATATCATTGTTCAACATTGGAGGAAGTCAGGACAGGAACGCACACAGGGCAGGATCCTGGAGGCAGGAGCTAATGCAGAGGCCATGGAGGGGTGCTGTTTATTGGCTTGTTCCTCGTGGCTTGCTCAGCCTGCTTTCTTATAGAACCCAGGACCACCAGCCCAGGGATGGCACCACCTGCAATGTGTTGGGTCCTCCCCCATCAATCACTAATTGAAAATACCTTACAGACTTGCCTGCAGCCTGATCTTATGGAGGCATTGCCTTGAGACTCTCCTCTCTGATGACTTTAGTTTGTGTCAAGCTGACATAAAATTATTCTGTGATGTTAATAGTTTTATTTATTTACTATTCTTATTTTGATTAAAAATTCTCATATACAATATTTGATCATGTTCCTTCCTCTCCTCTAACTTCTCCCAAGTCTCCCCTCCCTGTCCACCCAACTTTTTTTTCTCTCTCAAAAACCCACAAAACAAAAACAGAAATCAAAGCAAACAAGCAAAAGATCAATAAGAAAAAAACAACACCAGCAGCAGAGCAACAACAACAAAACCCATAGCATTTGTGTGTGTGTTGGCCAGCTATTCTTGGCCATGGAGCTTCCCTGGAGTGTGACTGATACCCAGTGACACTCCACTGGAGAAGACAGATTTGCCCTTTGCTGGCGAGTATCAATTGCAAACAGCTTCTCTCTTAGGAGTGAGATTCTGTGTCCACTTCCCCCTCTCAGTGCTGGGATCCCATCTGGCTCTGTGATGTTAACATTGATTTTCAACAAGCCAGCATCAGTAGA
>NW_004949143.1:189229-191493 GCF_000317375.1 Microtus ochrogaster
CTAGTCTCTGGGCATACCTGACTGATTGTCTTAAATTAATTGATGTGAAAAGACAAAACCTTAATGTGCGAAGCACCATTTCCTGGTCTGGGCTGAGGTTCTGAGTGAAAGGTTGCTGAATACAGACATTATCTTTCTTTTCTTTGTGGCTGCAGATACAACTTGAAAAGCTGTCTCAAGCTCCTCTTTCCAGGAATTTCCCACAATGATGAGCTTTATCCAAAAATGGTGAGCCAAAACAATCATGTTCTCAAGTTCGTCTTGTCAGTTCCTGAATGCTCTTTCATTTAGATCACTGGGGAACTTATAAAAAGAACTTTATTTTGCTCATTGTTTTAGAGGCCAAATGTCCAAGAACAGAAACAGCTTTCATAAAGGCCTCATGGCAGCAATACTGCAGTGGGAGTGTGGGAACGAGGGGCAGATCAGGAATCCAGAGAGAGATTCAGAGGCCAGCTTGAGGGGCATCTTGTTGGAGGGAGGACTGCTAGTTAGTTTCTAGCTGCTCAGCCCCAAAATAATCACACAGAAACTATATTAATTAAATCACTGCTTGGACCATTAGCATTGCTTCTAATTTGCTAACTATTACATGTTAATTTAACCCGTCTCCATTAATCTGTATATTACCATGAGGTCGTGGCCTACTATCAAAGTTTCAGCACGTCTCCAGTGGCGGATCCATGGAGTTCCTCTGTGCCTTCCTCCTCCCAGCATTCCATTTAGTTCTCCCCACCTAGCTCTGTTCCCCTATAGCTCTGCTATAGGCCCAAAGCAGTTCCTTTATTAACCAATGTTAATCACAGCACACAGAGGGGAATCCCACATCAGCATCTGACACCTTGGGCCTCCTAATGCACAGATTCACATAATTACAATAAAAGAAAAAGTAAACCCCCAACAAACCCCAAAAGGAACTGTTCTGAAAATGGAAAAGGGACTGCTCAGAATGGAAAAATTCAGTTCTTAGGCCTACGTCACAGCATGAAATCATTCCTTTGGTCTAAGAGGATACCTCATTTCTTCTTGATATGGCTGCTGTTAATGGGCTTGACAATTTGTGGGTAAGGGCACCTCCAGCTTTTCCTAGTATTACCCCATGAACACAGGACCTTGCAAACAACAGGTCCTCAACAAAAAAGTAGGGTGACATTTATTTGTATTATAATTTTATTAAAAATAACTTGCAAATCTAAAGCATCACACATAGAAATTAATCAGATCCAGAGTCTATACATCATAGTGAACTTCTCTACAATTCTGAAGCTGTGGAGCTTCATGCTGGGTGGTTGACATATTAGGATGTAATTCCTCATACAATTTCTACTCATGTAACTTAATTTTACAGAGGAACAGATTTTGTTGAAGGGGAAAATAAAAATTAACAATTTATTTCATTTTTCTCTGCTTATTGACATTGGATATATTATAAAATTCTTTCACATTTCAAATTAAATTCCTATTCCAAAGTTATTACAGACCACAAAATAAGGATTGCAATTTTTTTTTTTTTGGGTTTTTCAAGACAGGGTTTCTCTGTGGCTTTGGAGCCTGTCCTGGAACTAGCTCTGTAAGCCCAGGCTGGCCTCGAACTCACAGAGATCCACCTGCCTCTGCCTCCCGAGTGCTGGGATTAAAGGCGTGCGCCACCATCGCCCGGCCAGACCACAAAATAAGATGGAGGGTTTTGTTATATAAAATAGCAAAAGATGGGTAGGCATGGGGCACAGATCTTTAAATCTGGCACTCAGGAGAAAGAGATAGGTGGATCTGCCTCTTGGTCTACATAGAGAATTCCAGACCAGCTAGGGCTACATAGTGTGATCCCACTGCAGAAAGCAATACATGTGTCATTAATTCCATTTATAGACTTAGATTCTGAAGTTCATTAAATCTTTCGATTAAACAAAATTTAAAAATACTGAAAAAAGGTTCCAAGTTACCCTTATAAAATAGGAAAAAAGATGTTATTCATGTACTTTCACTAGCTGTCTTTACTATTTAAAACAGTGACTGTCACCCTCAAACACAGTGAAGACTCATATGAGACTTCATCCAGAAAGATTTTGAATGTGGCACTAGAACTTATATTGGACATGCAGTATGCCATTGGTGGTGGCAATGCTAAGCAAAATTCCGTTTTCTCAAAGCCTCTAAATACAGGGACTGGGCAACCCACTGACTGGGAGAAGATCTTCACCAACCCCGCAACTGACAAAGGTCTGATCTCCAAAATATATAAAGAAATCAAGAAACTAGACCGT